>NC_060211.1:25564318-25865454 GCF_021130785.1 Homalodisca vitripennis
AATCAAAACACTTGCGACAGACAGCCACACGCAGCAGTTTGTGAGTCCTCATCTGGCGCTCGGTCAGCCAAGGGGCACACCCCAGGTGTTGGTCACAGATGGTGCAGTGCAACCGGAACAGCTTCACTCGCTCATAATCTGCAGGGATAACAGATTAAGCTTATAATAGACAAAATGTTATTCAACAATAAATAAAACTTCACTGTTAAATTAACATTAACTTTAAATGGTAAGCATTTTTTTTTGTGATTATACAAATGTTTACACAATTATTAAATGATGATTGATTGATTGATGATTAAGATGGTAAAATAGATGAAAAGTAAAACTTTTTAATTTTTAAGTCTATGAAGTTACATTACAGTTTTAATCCTTCAACCACTGTATTTAGATATGAAGGAAACAGGATTTTTCCGGACATTTTCCATCGTTTAGTGAAACAAAAAACCAAGAGAAGTATTTAGATATATTGTGCAATATCTTTTTCGACTGAACGTGTTCTCATTTTCAAGGTATAAGCTATTATTAGTTCACGTCACCAGCTTGTGTGTCATTTCGTATCTGAACCTGTTTGAGTTAAAAAGTTAAACTGTATTATAATACAAACATTGGTGTACAATACTTGCTCAAAAAATGTTGTCTCGTGCTTGTATGATTTCTGTAAAAAAAATAAAGCATAAAAAAAACATTGAATGTTTTTTCAAACATACATTTGAGAAAATAACTCCTTTGATTTCCTAGTTTACAAAACACCTAAGAACAAAATACTATTGGTACATTTTTTTGCTCAAAATTCTGCTAAAATAAAATCAAGCTCTTCACTTGGTGGTTTGTTCAGCTTTAATGTACTTATAACATAATTCAATTTTTCCAAACGCCACATGACTGTTTTATTATTATTAACAATATGTATTGTTAAAGGGTTAAAACAGTATACTTTAAACAAGATCTAATATTAAAACATTTGAAATTTCATGTCAAAAAATAATCTTGTGAGTTTCTAAGTAAGATACCAGGCATGGCTTTCATCAGTGACATAAAAATAAAATTTTAATTAAATATAAGTCCTCCTGACCTACCGTAACAAGAATATTAAATTAAACCAAAAATACTTTGAGGTAAATGTACGCATTTGTGTATAAAAACTAACTAATTAAAGCGATAATCACAACAATGCATCCAATGATGTTTCAGTGCATTTTGTTTGAAAAAGTAAACACTGGAGTTTTACTAGACAATATTTTAACAAGTACAATGATATAAAAACCATAAAATGTATCTGACTGAAAATAAGGTCAGGAAAACAGTGACATTGGTTATATTGGACAGAACCTAAGAGCATCGAGTAATACTGCATCCTCTTAAGATTGTAACCGAGTAAAAATTAAGTTCAGAAGATTATCTTGATGTTGGTAAGCATATTTAGCAATTGTGACATTGTTAGTAAAATAAAATTAATTTGGAAATAAGGTAATTTGGGCATGTAGATTCTTTTAATTGATAAACGCTTTTTTGACCAGGTGTACAGGTCCTTGCCACTGGGGAGGGCAACATAATATTAAAGCATGGTTTCCTACAGTTTAGTAATTTTGTCTCTGCATTATTTAAAACAAAATAATTAAATATACATTTTTAATTAAACAATCAATCCTGCAAAAATTTAATTCTAATTTTCTTCTGAAAGCAACATGATGTAGATTAGTTTACGTAGTACAACATATTGTAAAATGTTGCCTGGAAATAGCTTGTTAACGAGAAGTAACAAAGGTAAGATTTTTACAGTACCTAAGAAAAATAATAAACGGTTCATGATTAGAAACTAAATAATTACGTTAAATCACTTAAGAGTTTATTTGAACCTCGAATCACTACTGTTTATGACTGGGTTTAAAAGCATGAATATAGTTTAATCATAAAATTCAATAACAAACTAAAGAAAGATTGAAAATTCATGTTATCGTTATTACTAATTCGATAGTATTATTGATATTTATCAAACATCACACGTTAAATGTAATCGTATACGTCGACACATAATTTCTATTGAAAGTATGGAATACTGTCCTCGATATCGAGTAATGAATTTAATGATGCATTGTTCTTCGATAACAGGTAGAACGAACAAGCTACCTACAACTTCAACAACGAACTGAGAGTTTCAGTATCAAGGTCATAAACTGATTACCATGCAATGGTTTATAATGTCATAAATATAGGTTCCTCCATAATTCCAATATAAACTCCTGTATTAAATGTAACACCTACAATGAGTTAGCATTTGTTTTATTAGGTTTAGATTTAAATTATTGATAGAAGTATCAGTTATCAAAACCAACCAAGCCCCCAATAAAGCATTGAACTTTTTTCAGCTTTAAAGCGGTTATTTATAAATTGGGTCGTTAATTAAGGGAAAACACTGATCTACTGATTTCTCATTGGAGCTCCCTTTACTTAAAGTATATCACAGTTCAATATTTTGTATTCAATATGTTATAAATAAATATTTATAATTTAAGAAACAACAATGACAGTTAACAAAGCACAACTTAAAACTAACATATACATATTTTATCTGATGATTTATAAACCAGAAAAAATGGTATCTGCCTACCAAATCTGAATTCACATTGATCATTCAATGATCATTCACTATACACATCATTAAAGATGTCAATATCATTCACACAAAATGATTCTGAAATGAGTTTGGGGATTTTGCTAACATCTGTTAATCTATTTTCATTTCTCATAAAGAAGTTGTTCTGAAAACCTTTTCAATTTTATTTCTTGCTTTGTTGTGACAGGATTTTTAAAACTTAAAAAGATATGGCCAGTAGTATTCAATTGATTGGCTTTATATTTGAAAAAAAAAAACATTATTAAAACGTTTAAATAACATTAACCATTTGGCAGGTGTGTACAGAATATGCTATACATTATGATGGTTGCACTCTAGTATGTTTGTCTGGTAGTTTGAAATAAAACTGTTATAAGAGAAATAAATATCACTAGATACAGAACTAGGATTTATGTTCTATCAGTATAACTATACAATACTCTGCTATACGTCTTCTAGGAAATTATTATCAATTAAGACTGTATTCCAGTTCTTTAATAGTGTATCTGTACTGCTTGTGGGACCTCTCGGTTATTTTTGAAATAGGAGGTTTTCAGTACTTTGGATTCCAAGAGGTGGTTTGTGGTTGGAAGTAGAAGAGAATTGCAGCAGCTTTTGCACTTCCAAAAGGAAATTTCTTCTTTTAAGGGTTTTTGAACTGTTTGTCCATAATGTTCACACATCCGCCATAGAACCAAAGGAGCCAATACATTTAATGCAGGAGTATTTTTCACCAATACCACAATCACCACATGGATATTTTGAAATGTTTGGAGTCCATCCAATCTGTGAAACCGATGTGAATAACGATGAAATCTAGATAAATGAAGTTTGGATAAATGTGGTATTACTACATACATATACGATATACGTATACCATCTCTGTTTTAGTGTCAGCAGACATTATATACACAGTATGTGAGTATGTACATATAGTTATGTATTATAAACCATTATAAAATTATATTAATAACATACCTTATTTTTGTATTTTTTGTTGTTGTACAAAATGACCACAGATACATAACTTGATACAACCACTATGATTAAATTTATTTTGAACAATTGAAACTGACAGACATAAATAGTATTTTTTATTGATTTATTTATAGTAATGACAAAATGTAACATGCCGGGATTTTGCCAATATAAAAAGCACTCAGGTGCTAGTTCTAATGAATATCTCACGTGAGAATTTTTCTGTTGTCTACATTGATTGCATACAGCATTCAAGGGAATATATTAACACATCAAAATTTAGAGTGTTCTTATTCACAGATGTAGAATTAAGTAGCTTGAAATAAAACACTCTCTTTTACAAGATATAATTACGTCTGCTGCTTCAAGCAAGACTCACCTCAATGCAGACCCGGTAATTAATTTAACTTATAATGATGTTCATAAGAACCGTGATACTAACCTCCATTGTAAAACTCTTTGCGGAACCTGGATTCGTCATACGAGGCCGGTATTGGTTTCTTGGTACAGTGTGGACTGGCCGTTCTGTCGGCAGGGGACGGTTGGGGGGTAGTTCCAGTTATTTTCTCCAGCCCAGCGGAAGCAAATGTAGTGGGAGGGTCCACATCCACTGAGAGACTGGCCGTTTGTTTGGATAACAGTTGGTTGTGTATATCTAGCGTCTCGAACGTGGGCACTGGAATCTGAATGTCCTGCTCCATCTGTAGTCCACCCTCCACCACCATGGTGTTAGAGGGGAACTCAACCATAGGTGGGATAGGCTGAGGCAGGTCTGGTGCTGTCAATATAAAAAAAAAAAAAAAAACTGTATAAAACATACATGAGGGTGCACTAAAAAGTACGTTGTCTAAAATACAAACAAAAACAGACCAACTTAAGTTCAAACATGATAGACCTATGTGAAAGGAATATTAAGGATTTAGAAATACACATTAACATATTCATAGAAAAAAACAAACAAAAAAACTTCACGAATTACTGCAATAATAATTATTCTTTGTCACAGTAATATTTTCTCAAAACCCTAACAATGATATTATGAATGCGAAAGTTCATTTGTTTGTTCTATAGGTCATCATCGACGCCATAATCGTTATGCTCACAATCCAACAGTGAAGAGAAGCATTTTCCAAGAATTACAAATGGTTCTTCATCAGAACAACAATTTAGTAAACATGTTCAAAATAGCATTGGATCGGATGCCATCTGACAGCCATAATATTGTCATTCGAGTTGACAAACACCTGCCGGTGAACACACAAGGATTAATTCACACACCATTGATAAAGTGGCTGTTGTCATAGTCGGAGAAAATTTAAAATCTAGAGATATTGTGCTTCGTCAGAATAATGATTTAAAACGTGTATCTGAAAAACACAGGACTTATGATGCGTTACAACATCCTTTGATCTTCTGACAGGAGGAAGATGGATATAATTTTAATATCAAATGGTTAATCAAGTAACAGGTAACTAGATTGAAGCAATAATCATAAAGGGAAAATACAAAAGATAGGATGTTTTGATCCAACCCATTTACAATTCGATTTTAAACGTTTATAGTTTCCCGCAAATGAATAAATAAATTCCCCTAATAATTTTCAATAATGAATAAATTTCCCCCATAAATAAATTGCAAGGCCAGTCGTTGGAAGTTTGCGGAATCAACTTGAGTCTCTCTGTTTCGCGCATGGACAATTTATACGTAACGTGACCGTGCTTCGGAAAACCGTTATCTTTGATTATTTACGCACCACAAAACAAAACAAAAAATATAGTTTATCAGAAACCTTTAAATTGATTAACAGAGTGTATCGTTACTGTGTGTGTCTGTTAACATCAAATTGCAACCTTATATAATATTTTAGGCAAACTTCGTTTTGTAAGTATCTAATTGTTGTGACGTGACTATTTTTAAGCAACATCAAGTGTACACTATTTTAAAACTATTTTGTAGCTTTTAAATATTTGTAAACTATTATAAGCAACATCATAATAATAAAACTAGACCACCTATATTTTATCTGTGTTGTATTTAATGTATATAAAGATATTATATTAATTTGTATTGTAAACGAGTTTCAAATTAAAACTTACGGTATAGCCAGTTTATACTAAATGGTTTTGCAAACTTTATTTTGTAAGGACTTAATCATTGTGACATGAAAATTTACTATGCAACCTCATAATTCCTGTTTAATTGAAAACATAATAAAACATGATTGACAGTGTTGTTTTTAATGTACGTAAATAAAGATGTTATTTTCATTATAATATAATGAAGTTTCAGATTAGAACTGTTCACTTCAAACTTTATTTTGTAAGCTCCTACTATTTGTTATATGACAATTTTCAAAGCAATATCATATGTAATTAATTGATAATAATAATTAAACCTTATTCATATCGAGCATTTTTAAAAGTTACGAATTCCTTTTGTTTGTTTGAAGTTTATTTTATACAAAAGTTTAGCTTTTTTATTCATCAAATGAGGCAGTAAGAAGATTGCCGGGTCAGCTAGTTTCTTATTGATAGTGTTTATGTTCAGTTTATTTAAAGTAGGCCTATTAAATTCTGAGAGACAGTTATTCAAACTAATCAAAAGAATTTTTTGAAATTTCCCATTGGAAAAAACAACAAATAAAAAACTAATCACCTAGTGTGATCTCTCACATCCACGAAAATCTTTTACGTGTTAATAATTTATTATTTCGTCATTTCAAAGCATATTGGTGTGCAATACAAAATAAAGCAAACACTCTGTTATATAGTATTGGTGTCATTTATACTACTGTAGCACGGTCTAATACGCATGAGGAGGGTTAAAATACAAAAATTATTGTTTCAAATATCCATTTATATGACATGTCTAATTATTGGCTACATTATGCACTTATTTATTTACTAGTCTTAGTACTAAATGCTAAACACTATGAAACAAAATTATCACTATTCATGCACGTTTTTGAACCAGTTATGTCTTTATCATGCACGGATAAAATATATTAAGGGTGGATATGTGTTCTGGGCATGCAATATACAAATAAAGTATATGTAATTGAGGTATGTGCTCATGAACTCAGTCTGAAAGACACTTGAATGGGGAGTTGAAACTGAAACCACAGAATGTTGACATGTGGAACCAAGTATACTGAGATTAGTAACTAGGTACAGACAATAGAGTTCGCTATGCAACGAGATGATTTTTATGTATTAGTTTTTTTTATGTGATTATCAAGTCACAAATAGTCAACTGTTTATGGCACCTTTTAATTTACACATCATTATATGTTGATAACTAACCCATTGAAAGGACCGTTAATACAAGTAAATAAGGTAAATTACCATTCAGAATATTAAAATTTGGAATATATATAAAATATTATGTAACTGTAACAGTTAATCTTAAATAATAACTTTGTGCAGAACCTTAATGTAACTTCACAACGTTCAAGAAGCACTGAAGTTCGACGAGATAAGAAGCGGGGCAACGCATATACAATGTAGTTTCTTATCGTTCTACACCCAACACATTAGACTACTGTTCATGTGGATGATTTATTTACTAAATACAAGCATAAGTTACATCTAACGTAGATTTTCCTAGTTAGGTGTAACAATATCATAAAGAACATTTTTATGATGTCCACTGGGACATTTTGGAAGAGACACCTGGCCAATTATATTTCTCTTAGGTCTGGCCATTGGATGGGGTTGTTAAAACCAGATTTATGTGTCCTATATTTTCCGTGATACTGATCCATAAAAAAATGTTAAAACGAACCAAAAATCTCAACAAAATAGGTCCAAAAAATAACAACTAAAAATAGAGAAAATACCATGAAAAATGGTAGTTTCTTGAGTGACAGGACTACACAAAAATGAGTCAACAATGACTATGTATAGATTTTCTTAACCAAAGGAATATAAAATATTTCTTGAGATAAAAAAACGAATAACCAAGCATAACAATGAGAATAAACACTTAAATTGTTCAACATCAAGAATGACAGAAATGAACAACTCACGTCTCATTCCAAAATGTTGTCCAATTGAGTTCCAGTAAAGACCTGCTATAAAATAACAACTTATGGTATTTAACAGTGTTTCAAAAATCCAATTGGAATTTAGCTAACATGATTCAGTGAATACTGATTTGTACACATATTCTAACTGCTGATAGCTTACAATAAATACTGTAGTTTACGTCTTGCCGGCATGACAACTATCTTGTTTTGTACAAATATCCTATCTGCTGATACCTTGTAATAAATACAGGACTGTAGTTTATGCCTTGCCTCTATGAGAACTATCTGTATAATAAATATTTTCCCTCTCCATCAAAATGGATTTGCAGTACAAAGAATGGAACACAGAATGAAGGTAGAAATTTACTTTTTAATGTGTTAAAATGTGCTCTAACCGCCAAAGAAAGAAAAGAAGAGCCATTTTCATAAACACACAATACATGCTAATGACCAAGAATGCAGTAAGAAAACAAATGCTGAATATCATTAAAAGATACATTGAAGATTTATTTATTAAATAAAAACAATCAGAGAAGGAGACTTGGTAGTGTCTAATAGATAAGGTAAACTTTGTATGACAAAATCTAAACAACAAAACGTCCTTGATGTGGACCAGGTGGCTAACTCACCTTAAATACATTATACATGATCTCCTAGATTTGGCTAATGGATACATATTCAATGGTATTCATGTGGATCTATACAGGGATTAGTGACAAATTCCAAACAAAAACATCCTTGATGTGGACAAGGCAGCTAACTCACCTTAAATACATTATACATGATCTCCTAGATTTGGCTAATGGATACATATTCAATGGTATTCATGTGGATCTATACAGGGATTAGTGACAAATTCCAAACAAAAACATCCTTGATGTGGACCAGGCGGCTAACTCACCTTAAATATGTTATACATGATCTCCTAGATTTGGCTAATGGATACATATTCAATGGTATTCATGTGGATCTATACAGGGATTAGTGACAAATTCCAAACAAAAACATCCTTGATGTGGACCAGGTGGCTATCTCACCTTAAATACATTATACATGATCTCCTAGATTTGGTTAATGGATACATATTCAATGGTATTCATGTGGAATCTATACAGGGATTAGTGACAAATTCCAAACCAAAACATCCTTGATGTGGACAGGCAGCTAACTCACCTTAAATACATTATACATGATCTCCTAGATTTGGCTAATGGATACATATTCAATGGTATTCATGTGGATCTATACAGGGATTAGTGACAAATTCCAAACAAAAATATCCTTGATGTGGACCAGGTGGCTAACTCACCTTAAATACATTATACATGATCTCCTAGATTTGGCTAATGGATACATATTCAATGGTATTCATGTGGATCTATACAGGGATTAGTGACAAATTCCAAACAAAAACATCCTTGATGTGGACAAGGCAGCTAACTCACCTTAAATACATTATACATGATCTCCTAGATTTGGCTAATGGATACATATTCAATGGTATTCATGTGGATCTATACAGGGATTAGTGACAAATTCCAAACAAAAAACATCCTTGATGTGGACCAGGCGGCTAACTCACCTTAAATATGTTATACATGATCTCCTAGATTTGGCTAATGGATACATATTCAATGGTATTCATGTGGATCTATATAGGGATTAGTGACAAATTCCAAACAAAAACATCCTTGATGTGGACCAGGTGGCTATCTCACCTTAAATACACATTATACATGATCTCCTAGATTTGGTTAATGGATACATATTCAATGGTATTCATGTGGATCTATATAGGGATTAGTGACAAATTCCAAACAAAAACATCCTTGATGTGGACCAGGTGGCTATCTCACCTTAAATACATTATACATGATCTCCTAGATTTGGTTAAATGGATTACATATTCAATGGTATTCATGTGGATCTATATATAGGGATTAGTGACAAATTCCAAACAAAAAACATCCTTGATGTGGACCAGGTGGCTATCTCCACCTTAAATACATTATACATGATCTCCTAGATTTGGTTAATGGATACATATTCAATGGTATTCATGTGGATCTATACAGGGATTAGTGACAAATTCCAAACAAAAACATCCTTGATGTGGACCAGGCGGCTAACTCAACCTTAAATATGTTATACATGATCTCTCTAGATTTGGCTAATGGATACATATTCAATGGTATTCATGTGGATCTATACAGGGATTAGATGACAAATTCCAAACAAAAACATCCTTGATGTGGACCAGGTGGCTATCTCACCTTAAATACATTATACATGATCTCCTAGATTTGGCTAATGGATACATATTCAATGGTATTCATGTGGAATCTATACAGGGATTAGTGACAAATTCCAAACAAAAACATCCTTGATGTGGACCAGGTGGCTATCTCACCTTAAATACATTATACATGATCTCCTAGATTTGGTTAATGGATACATATTCAATGGTATTCATGTGGATCTATATAGGGATTAGTGACAAATTCCAAACAAAAACATCCTTGATGTGGACCAGGTGGCTATCTCACCTTAAATACATTATACATGATCTCCTAGATTTGGTTAATGGATACATATTCAATGGTATTCATGTGGGAATCTATACAGGGATTAGTGACAAATTCCAAACAAAAACATCCTTGATGTGGACCAGGCGGCTAACTCACCTTAAATATGTTATACATGATCTCCTAGATTTGGCTAATGGATACATATTCAATGGTATTCATGTGGATCTATACAGGGATTAGTGACAAAATTCCAAACAAAAAACATCCTTGATGTGGACCAGGTGGCTATCTCACCTTAAATACATTATACATGATCTCCTAGATTTGGCTAATGGATACATATTCAATGGTATTCATGTGGATCTATACAGGGATTAGTGACAAATTCCAAAACAAAAACATCCTTGATGTGGACCAGGTGGCTATCTCACCTTAAATACATTATACATGATCTCCTAGATTTGGTTAATGGATACATATTCAATGGTATTCATGTGGATCTATACAGGGATTAGTGACAAATTCCAAACAAAAACATCCTTGATGTGGACCAGGTGGCTATCTCACCTTAAATACATTATACATGATCTCCTAGATTTTGGTTAATGGATACATATTCAATGGTATTCATGTGGATCTATACTGGGATTAGTGACAAATTCCAAACAAAAACATCCTTGATGTGGACAAGGCGGCTAACTCACCTTAAATACATTATACATGATCTCCTAGATTTGGCTAATGGATACATATTCAATGGTATTCATGTGGATTATACAGGGATTAGTGACAAATTCCAAACAAAAACATCCTTGATGTGGACAAGGCAGCTAACTCACCTTAAATTTACATTATACATGATCTCCTAGATTTGGCTAATGGATACATATTCAATGGTATTCATGTGGATCTATACAGGGATTAGTGACAAATTCCAAACAAAAACATCCTTGATGTGGACAAGGCGGCTAACTCACCTTAAATACATTATACATGATCTCCTAGATTTGGCTAATGGATACATATTCAATGGTATTCATGTGGATCTATACAGGGATTAGTGACAAATTCCAAAAAAAAGACATCCTTGATATGGATCAGGCGGCTATCTCACCTTAAATACATTATACATGATCTCCTAGATTTGGCTAATGGATACATATTCCATGGTATTCATGTTGATATAGGGATACGGGAATTGGTGCAAATTTCTGAACTTTCTTAAGTTTTAGTGTTATCATGGTTCTGTCAACAACTACTGTGTTGTAAGTAACTTACAAAAAGAAATAGATTTAAAATAATAAAAACTTTCATAGTAGATTAACCTCAATGGAGCATATATTAATCTTGCAGATGTGACATGGTTCCAAAGAGTTACTTTTCACCTAGCATAATCTTTACATGACATGGGAGAAGAAAGACAAAGTCCTATACCTGATAGTTGATACCTTGAAAGACATTAATACGACTAGCTTCAGAATTTCTTCATGTACACAGGGGATGTTTGTTGTGCAGAGCTGGAATATAATATTCTTCAAGAAACAAATCGTGACACTCCAAACACTCAGCTTCTCTATCAGCTAGGGTATGAATCTGAATATATACATTTCAAACAAGGGGATATATGTTCACTAATAAGACCAATAGAATGTGGTACAGCCGCTGTGATGAGGGTGACTTTCTTTGCTCTGTAGTTGCAGAATAGCGGCTACAAGGAATATAACAGGTCAAACAGTTTGAGAGTAGCAAATAAATGATGCTACCAGTTGACAACTTCATGAACACGTTATGTTAATGGGACATTGCTAAGCGATGCTGCAGCCAGTTCACAGTCACAATAACAAACTTTGTTGTTGCTCAGATAGGAACGTGAGAAATTTGTTTCTTACAGTCTATTTTAGGCTTGCTTTCTTTTCAGTTCATTGTTATATAGTTACATGACTTAATTGTTAGAAATGATGTAGGTTAAATATTGTCTATGTTTTACATAAAATATATTCACTATTTTTCGCTTTCCTGTATATCCAAATATTATGAATTACTAAAACATCTTATGGAATGTATATTTCTAAGTTCAAGACAAAATTTGCCACAAGTAGACTATTTTAAATGTTCCATTGCTGCTATATCTATATATATAAAAATGAAACTGTTCGTGTGTAACAGCATCACTCACAAACGGCTGGACGGATTCGCCTAATTTTTTTTTTTAATTTGTTCGTCTTGATCTGTAGAAGGTTATAGGATACTTTTTATCCCTTTCCCGATTCAGGATTCCGCCCCACTGGTTACAGAAATACCCGTAAGAAATGCATTGCAGCAAACATATGTTATTAAGTGAAAGAGTCTTTTCAAATTTTTAATCAGCTGTTCTTTGTAAACATATATAATGCGACAAAAAATATATTTATATACACTTATAGTTTTAAAGCATAGAGTAAGCTTAAGAGAAACGACAAATTTTGTTTAAACTGTTTCTGCAATCATAATATATAAAAATGAATGTTTGTGTGTTTGTCCTTTATAGACTCAGAAACTATTGGACCGATCACTATGAAAATTTGTATTTTTCTATGTAGAAGGTTTATACGCAATGCCCATTGATGTAACTAACCACCAGGCTGTACTGCAAGATATAAAAGTTATCAAAGAGCCTGCACATTATAAACTGCAATTACAACACAGTAGTTACGTATATTAAAATATCCAAACACTATTTGAAGGCAAAGAAATATACGGGCAAAGCTTAAGAGACGCGTGCGAAGCCGCGGGAAACAGCTAGTTTTGTATAATATAGAAAGTAAGAACATTGTATATCAACGTGTTGATATACAACTACCACCAGTAGGAAGAATTCCATATGTGCCCTTGTTCCTAAATATATATAAAAATTCTTTATTATTATAAATAAACAGTTCATTATTATACATTTTTGGGTTGTTATTTACTTTAACCACGTTCGCTGTAACAATCTGAAATCACTTTTTCAATATAGTATGTTTTCCATGTCCAGAAAGAATTTTTAGACGATCGCGACCCATAACTACACAATGACTGATAACAGAGTGGCCACTCAAAACCTCTTTTCAAATTCCCGGGGTTTTCCCGGTCGAAAATTTCCGATTATCTAGTCTATCTTGAAACCAAATAGACAACTTTAGTACTGTATTTAACCCTTACGCCAAGAGCAACGATGACGTTTTATCGTCACTAACAGTATTTGCAAGAAATGCCACAAGCTGCAGTGCTCTAGTATTTCGTCGCTAGCAATAGGCGAGAAACTCGGTGACGATTTATCGCAATCACCTATTTTAAGCTCCTTAGTTTCTATCTCTGTGTCTTTCGATGTGTCGACATAACATTGTGTATACCTAATAATTTTTCTTCCTGTTATGTTTAGAAAATACAATGTATCCAATTCGGAAATACAAAGATAACAAATAAGTACCAACACAGCGCTACCATGGGGTAGACTGCAGCCCAGTATTGCGGGTCAGAGGTCTAACGGTAGATAAACTTTTGGTACGAGACAATGATTTCGCCGGTACATAAGGTTCGGTTCAGTACAATCAACAAGTAAACCAAATACTTTCATCTGAACTCTATTTAATTAATTTATCTTTTGTGGGGGAGGGGGAAGCCTAAGATACCACGTTCCTTCAAAGGAATTTGCAAAGATGCAGGGAAATGTATATATTTAAAATTTCGAGCCATTTTTCCTTTATAAGTAATAGAAATAGTAAGTTATAAAATGAGCTTCCAGAAATTCAATATAGATTACATTTATGTAAAAATGTATGGATACATATTTTTAGAGAATATATTTATTTACAACTAAGCAAAGTACGAAGTACGGATAAAAATACGAATTAGCGATCGTCTGTTTACTATCGAGGAGCTTAAGTCCGCGCGCATAGAACCAGCAGACAGGCTAGCGTTGAAAAATATGACACATAAAAAATGAACTTCAATTATAATATTCATAAATTACGTTATTCTGTTGCTATATATTTCTAAATAGTCTTACACACAAAGAACTACGAAAAAAATGTTTTACCAATCGCTAATTTGAGTACTGCCGGTAGTTTTTGTCCAAGAATAGACGGTACAGACTAGGTCAGTTAGTCTACAGTCAAGGACTACGAAAAACAAGACACAAGATCCTCATGCACGTTGGATTATTTTGTCTGAACAGTTGCGTTTACACAGGCAAGTAAAGTTGCGAGAGAATTTGCACAACTACTGTAGCATAATGTGAACAATATAAGCAATTTTACTCACGAGAACTGTCGCAACTACTTGGTACAGTTGTATCGCGGGTGGTTCCGGGAGTCAAGACAAAGTCTGTTCACACACGACCGTGATGTCTCGGCAATGTATATTATTTAAATTTTAATAGCCGACACTGTTCTCCAGTTCTTGTAACTAACTGTCCGACACTGGTTGCGGCAGCGCTCGCGAGAGCTCTTGCGCCCGTTTAGACTATCGATGTTTATTTGGTCACAAAACTTGCGCCATTTTTTGTCGGTATAAACGCAGTTCAGTCGAGATTTGGATGTGACCATGATATCAAAGCATAACACAATTTCTTTTGTTTTAACCTATATAATTTGATGACAATCGGAGCGTGTGTGAGGAGCAATCGTTCATAGACCAACCGAGGCCTCTGTCGCGATACGAGCGGTTAGCGGTGGGCTGTGAGCGCTAGATTGGGCGGGGACTTTAAGTTTAATGTTTGTTGTACATATGGGGAACACCCGCCACTAGCCATGGCAGACGTGAGCAGCAGGGCAGTACCATACAATGGCGCTTATCCGCCGCCAATTCTAAACATTAAATGTTTCTCCTGCTGCTCAACCCTCAGCTCAGTCTGTCATTGCTGTGCAACAGGACGCAAACGCCCCCTTCTCGACGTTACTTGTTGTAACTAATCTACTACTTTCTTCTCTTAAAGGTATTTTATTAAGCTTTGTATAAATCCAACTGACATTCTGGTGTACACGAAACCCGGGCTGCACCTCTTATCAACACGTCAAACATAATTATTATTCACGGAAACAAACTCTGAAGCCTGAATAACACTGTACATTTTAGACCTGTGCTATATATATCTAACACGCGTCTTTCCAAAACACAATTTAAAGAATAAGAGTTGGACAACTTCGTCCGAAGACCCCACTTCGGCGACTGTATAATACTTTAGTACAAAAAAACCCGTTTTTATCGCGGTTACTACCGCTCTGCCGCGTTACCGCTTAAAACGTAACCACTCGTTTAGTGCCGAAGTCGGAAACGATCGGTCGGAGGCTTACCACGGCACAGAAGTAGAACTAACGAAGATAAACTCACTACACTAGTGGAGGTAACCTTTGATAAACTGGTGTCAGATGTAGGTTACGAACATATGTCGATCTACATTCTCAATTTCAAAAGCCACGTCGCGTAAAATACGATGTTTCGTGATAAATCAGTTCTTGATTCAAGAAGCTGTCAAATCATATTTTGATTTTATAAGTTCTTGGAGACAAAAACATTATTTTTGAAATGTTCCCGGTTCTCAGAAAAATTCCCGACTTATTCTCGGTCGAGTGGCCACACTGTATAATATGTTCCAACTTTTAGGTTAGACATTTTAGGTTAAATCTCAAATAGTCAAACGATCTAGGGGATTGAGGGGAATCGGGGTTTCTGGGTGGGGGTAGGATAACAAGCTAAAGAGGGGTGGAAAAGAGGTAGAGGGGATAATCAGCATCAACACAGGCCAACAAAGTAGAGGAAATTTTAGAGGTCTGAACATTTTTGCAGCAATTTCTACCTAATGTTGACATTTATTCCTGTGTCCTCTCTTCTGATCCTGTTCATAGACATTTTTGTATTGATGAATTATTTCAAGCTAGTTTGTGATTGGTCAGACTTTCTCCGGTTTACATTCCAAAATAGACATCTCCTCGACAAAGCCTGATGGAAAGAGATTTAAATTTAAGCAGTAGGACAGTGGTCGGTCGACTAGTACTAAATAAGTTTTTATCCATCACATGATGGAAAAATATAAAATAACTTTGTGGACCTCAATCTGCTGTACAGATTGATGAGGCAAAATTCTACAAGAGAAGTTATAACCGGGGACGTTACATCAAGGGACTCTACGACACTGCAGGTAATTATCAAGGAGTGGATTTTTCCTGGAACAACTACCATCAGTGACTGCTGGAAGGCCTATGATTGTTTGTCTGAATACGTGTACCGGCATTTGCTAGTATATAATTCGGTAAACTTCAAAGATCCACGCACTGGTAACGCATACCAACACGGTCGAGTGGGTTTGGAGAGGGGTACGGGCCACCATTCCCTGGTACGGCATCGAGAAAGGACTTTTTATTGGATATCTTGCTGAATTCCAATTCAAACAATGCTATGAACTACTGGAACAGCTTCATAACTTTTTCATAGTTGCTGCCAAGTTATATCCTTATATCGTTGAGTATTCCATAAGTTTCTATTATTTTTATTGCTTTCCTTTATAATTATTTTTCTTGTTTTCAGTTATATTTGTTATTTTTATATTTTCCCACTTTTTTATCAACTCTATAGACAGCTAGATCGACTTTATAACTTCACAAGCCGAGAACTGTATCGTCCTATTCATTAAATATTTTGTAAGTTGCTATTATTTTTACTTTTTTATTTCTTTATTATTATTGCTACTTTATTTTTTTTTGAAATTTTATTACTTTAATAATGTTTAAGGCTTTTTTACTTTTTTTAACATTGGATTATGATTAAGGAATTTTTGGCAGGGCTGATAAGGGTACTCACTGATCTGAGCATGAATTTAGTTACTACTCGAGGATGTTTGTTATCTGTAACATAACGTAATGTTTTCTTTTTATTGCCAGCAGTGTGGGGTGGCGGTGAAGGCCACTGTATTTACTTTTGTGATGTGTCTGAAGATGATAGCCTCGCTATTGAAAGGCCTCACAAAACAAATAAAAGTTTTAAATATTGGTTTTATGTTTTTCATGTAATTTAACAGTGACCAATATAAGCTCCATCTACAGCATTTAAGAACACTTGTTTTGAACATTCTAAATTTGGTAGGCTATTACGAATATGATGAAAAATCGTGTACTATTTTAGCTGAAATTAAACAAACTATTACTTTTTTTATGAATGACTGTACTTTTGACGGCATCAGTACCTGCAAAAATACCATTTCAAATTGGCTAAAGTAATTGTAAGTACTAAGCTGCTCAGAGTTTAAATAAGATTTAATATCTTGTAACTATTTAAAACATTGTTCAATGTTTAAAAATATATTTAGAGATAATAATTGCACGTTAATTGCCATTATTCTTGCAGATGTCATTAACCTACTCAGTATGTAAATGAAATAAATACAGCTGGCAATGATTAATTTGTTAGTTTTTAGATTTAGGCTATTATAAACTTTACAAGGAGAGCCTGCGAAACCTCACAAAACATGATGGATGCTCTGAGGGTTAATGATCAAACATGGGTAGCCTACATGAGCTATTTAATCCAAAAGTAGATAGTTTCGTACGGAATGACTAGAATAATCTAAAGATCAGCAAAATAAGGAATTGCAAATTTAACATTTAATTTCACTGATAACTTACCCAATAATTGTTATATTAGTGCAAAAATTATATTCCTCAGCTGAGAATATTTACTGTAGGCTAGGTTAGGTAGCATATTCACATTTTAAGAATTAAGCCAAAGCCTTACCACTATGGATTAATAAAGTTTACTTGAGCTTTCTCAGATGCTTGACCTATCCAATCATTAATTTGGGCCTATCAATATCTACAAGAAGAGTCCAAGAACGTAAATTTGTCATATGCTAACCTAATCAGAACTAACCTGTATACACAGCGTTCTCATCTTCTGACATCGCCATGGCTAAGAATTCAGAAGGGTCGAAATCCATTTTGAAGACAAATTAAGAACTATGACAATCAAGAACTATTTCCTTCTTTAATATTTACTGTAAATCAAATGTCTTCATTACCTCTACACATAACCACAGCACTTCTACAACTGTCAGAGAGTCAGTTTTAATCACTTTATTCTCACTTGAACTTGACTGAAAAGTGAAAACGAAAGTTGAAATTAATCGTGTTCCAGTTTTGCCGCGGGTAATGAAAAGCCAACAGAATTTAATAATAAGAAATATGTAGAATTGTCAAGACTTACAGAGATTATAATCAAAATTAAAATACAGTATAATATAAAGAAAGAAATAACTGTGCATCAGCTTGAACTTTCCAAAAAAAATGAGAGTCGAGCCAAGGTTGCTAGACGAAGATTCATGAAAGGAGGACTTTTGGGGGTTAAAAAGGAGGACAGTTATAATGTTCTTATAAACTTTTCGAAAAAAATGTATCTGTACAATATTAAAAACGTATATTATAAATCAGTAATGTATTGCTTTTAATGCAAAAAAATTCAATTCGGATCTTTTGACATATAAATGGAAAAATAAAAGGAATTCACATTATTAAAGTGTATATTGATGGATCAGAGTTTTATTTGAGGCTATTATTTTGTGTGTGGCATAAGATCAATTGAATTATTATTAGAATTTATCTCTTTAAAAATTATAGATGATTAGAATCCAAATTCTTAGAATTATATTTTTTTTTGAATTTGTGAAATAACTGGAATTATTTTGTTGCATTGATTCATTAAATTATTACTAAGTTATACTAGCATACACATGTAAGAAATTATTACTATAAAAAAAAAACCTGTACATAAATAGAAACAAGTAATGTCACTACTTCAGTTGAGCGGATAGAAACAACCATGAAGTGGCAGTATAGACATTATTCAACATACACTAAATCAAACGACAGTTCACAAGTAATGAATGACATTGTGCACGCACTGCAATAGATTTCCATAGCCTATCTTCGGGACTTCGGAAACTGCAAAAACATTTCAGCGTTCGCAAAAAAACCTGACATTGTACATAATTTTCAAAAGCCGCGAAGAAAGGAGGACTTGTTTTCCTAAAGCCGGACGTCTGGTCACCCTGGTCGAGACGCTTCTTCTAGAGATAGGTGGTATATAACGTATCATAAGCGTGTCAGTAACATCGTTATTCAGTGGTAACATATTACCGGGATAACGTGTTACCAGTATCATCCTTATTCCCACCAGTACTCTACATTATGTGTAAAAAATTTGGTTGCTCCACCGTGATTTGAGATCGTCTCAGAAATATCGTAGTGCGCTAATTGTGTATATGATGAGACAGTGCGAACACCACTTCATCTTGATTATATGTGTTTGTAGTCCAGTTGTCTCTGATGTCGAAACAATGCAGAGAATTCGTTTTTAGCTTCTTCGTCGCCGACTGTTTTGGATTTCTTCAGATGGATGTTGATTCCAGTTTTCAGGAGTCAAATCCGTTACAGCGTTAGACGCTACACTAAGTGGAAGGTGAACTGGAGCTGAACTTAAGATTCTTAGTAACACCCTGTTATTTTAGTAACAACTTGGTTGACTGATTGCCATAGCTATGGTTAAAAAAAAGGTAACCCTTACCTTTTGTAACCCAAATACAATGGCAAATGTCCGATTCCTGTTATGCTGCCAAACCTTCTATAGTCAATAACAATTTTTAAACAAAGAACTTCCTGAAGGTTTTGGCGTTCTCATAACGTCTTTCTGTTATTAGATTATTCAATAACCTGGTTACCGAGTAACAGCCGAGGCTATTACCGTGCAAATAATGAGGCTAAGAATTGAACTGTTCTGGTAACGATTTCCTGGTATTAGGTTTATGAGAAACCGATGAGGTAGTGGAGTGAGCTGAATAGTGCAGGAGGGACAGCGAATAAAATATGAGTTTATCAAATGGAAATAAATAATAAATAAATAAAATATATATAGATTAAAATAGAAACTTATGTTTCTTTCTGAAAAAAGGAAAATCCCCGACTTATTTGTTATTCAATATTGATAGTTCTCAGTTATCATTAATTATAAGTAGTCTATTTAAAAGTAGTTTACTAATATAAATTTTACATTGTAGTGAGTTAGTTAAGTTTTTATCTGCTAAATAATAACTGTACAGTGCAGTGAAATTCTAAATAGCCAGTTGAAAATTTATATTTATATTCTACTGTATTTCAAAGTAGTCTACCAGCCTAAAACTACATTGCACTGACTTAGGTTCATTTTATATACTATGTCTAAATAGTCCCACACATGTAGATTTAGTCTGACTCCGTAGTTTACTAGCAACTTAATAACGTCAGTTCAGTAACACATCGATGATAATACCGATCGTGGGTTAGCTGGTAACATGTTACCATGGAACCAGGTTACTGGATCGTAATACCAACAAACCACTTTATTTTACTAATAGGTTATTGTCAAATAACGGCATTTCCCATCTCTAGCTTCTTCGTGTAAACAGGAACTCCCATGATCTCTCAGTTAGCGAGCCGAGAAAAATACCATTATTCTACGGTGGAGGACCACAGGAACTCAAGTGGAGCTAGCGTAAACTCCGGCCTGGAAGGCTGTCCCCCTACCACCACTCTACGTCACGAAAGGTCTCTGACTTTGTCGCACAGGCATCTGCACCGCGCTTGCTCTTATCTTTGATTATAGATCCTTCTCCTTAGAAGGATCTATAATCAAGGCTCCTATTCACAAATCACAATACAACAGTGATGGCTTTGGTAATACAGTACCGTATGTTATTCACTAGCGACTGAATGAGTAAACTAATGTTTATTATTTATCTAACATGGAAGTAATTAATTATTTTACAGTGACGTAAGGGTAAATAACGAGTATTCCAAAAACTTAATGAATGTAAATAGAAGTCATTTGACAGGTATTTGGTCTTCCGATCATATGTTAGTTTGGTTATTTAAACACATAAGTAGTATACTATGGCCGTTCCTGGGACAAAGCACCTGAGACCGGTTCTGGGACAAACCGTGTGAGACCGAATCTGGGACAGAATTGTTAGAGAGCGACTAAGAGTGTGAGAATGGGTGGTCAGAACCGCGCCGCGCGAATCACCACGCATGTCATCGCTGTCCCGTCACCGCCACCGCGCAGACACCACGCGTTGTTACTGTAAGTATACAAGCAATCGGCACGCGCCTCGTCATCGCCGCGCCGCGCGACTGCTGAACCGCCACCGCCAAGCAATTGGCACGCGCCTCGTCATCACCGCGCCGCGAGACTGCTGAACCGTCACCACCACCGCGCCTTGTGAGAGACCACGTGTTGTTTCTATAAGTATACAAACAATCGGTAAGCGCCTCGTCCCTGTCCAGTCACCGCCGCGCCGCGCGAGACACCGCACCTTACTCATCCCACTCACCCACCTTCTTCCTACTCCTCTTCCTTTCAGAGTCAAATGTATTAATAATGCTATCATCCCTCCTTCCACTCATCCCACCCTCTTCCTACTCCTCTTCCTATTCTCATCCATCCATACCTCATCCTTTTCCATCGTCAATCGCCCATACAATAAGAGAGTAACCAGCTCTATAATAATGGTGTTTTCTCCTGCTAGCAAGCAAACAGCATTTCTCAATGCTACGGATGGTCTTCGAAGATCATCAGTCAAGAAATGTCCGAATTGTGGAGCAGAGGTTACTGCATCTAACCTATCCCGCCACCAAAAAAACAAAGAAGTGTATGTCAGCGTCAAATCCACTAGCTTATGCTTCTTCCAACGGATTCAATGAAAAACCTCCTTCGATGAAACAAGTATGTTCAAGGTGTGGTGCTGAAGTCAGGAACTCCTCCATGTCCCGCCATAAAAAACAAAGAAATGCATGTCCACGTTAGACAGACAAACTCTGGATTTTGATATGTCTATGTTGGAAAACTACGCTGAGGCTGTGAGTGACAATCAATTCCAGAACGTGATTGCTGATTTTGATATGTCTATGTTGCCAGAGTCCTATTTAAATCTCAGACCTGAAGAACAAGACGCGATTGCTGATTTTGATTTGTCTATGTTAGACACTCCAGATTTCTATTCCAAAATTAGAACTATAATTGGTCCATCTAAAGCTGACGCTCCAAAGTTTGAACCACCAGTAAAAAGGATACACCCCGATTCATCGAAAATTATATCAATACTTGGTCCACCACCATTTGAAGTTCCGGATAAGTCAGACTGTTCACTGCATATACCATATAGTCCTGTATACAATTCACCACTACATATCCCAGAGAGTCCAACATACAACGTGCTTAGTCCGACCGATGTACGTGCTCAAATAAAACCCCAGAAGAAACCATGTCCAAAATGCAGTAAGGAAATAACGGTTTCCAACATGGCTCGGCACCAAAAATCTCAGAAATGTGCCAGCAACCAGCGTGGTATGACATATAACGAACGTCTGAAAAAGATGGAAATCAAACCAGCTCCTAAAAGTAAAATGTGTTGGATTTGTGAAACACCAATAGAGTCATCCAACTGGAACCGTCACAAACAATCGAAACGCCATATCCGTTTGTCAGCACTTCATGAAGGTCCTCGATACAGGAGTGAAATATTACCCATTACGAGACTGACACCAAGACTGCCGGCACCCACTCCAGATATCAACATGCTGGTAAAGAAATACCCAAAACGACCAAGGGAAGTCAAACAAGTACCGAAGGTCAATACATACGATATAGCTCTTGAAGCGATGATCCGAAAACCGACTAGACCACAGAATATTCCTACAGGTGTGAAAAAGATTATTAGTGAGACACCGACTAGTACAATTAATAGTGAGAATTCGATTAGTCCTGCCATGGAAGAGAGACAGCTTCTGTCTGAAACAGAATCACCTTCAACACCTCATCTGGTTCCGGTACATAATCCAGAGGAGTCACAGACAATACTTGATGAAATATCAGAAGTCCAGTCGGCATTCACGGGAAGATTGAAAACGTATGTGATTATGAACAAACGTGGGATCAAAGATCCAAAAATGTTTCTTGAGATATGCAAACCAGTCGTTGTTGAAAAACTTCAGGATGCTGTAAAAGAAAAAAATCTTAAGGTAAACATGGTTTATCATGCTGAATTCAAGAAAATAATAAACGATGTGGAGGTGACTCAAGTCATGAACTTTAAAACAAAAATGAAATTCTTTACTCGACAACGTCTCTGTCTGACTATTATAACTCAGCAAAACTTAAGATGTTGGTTGAGATGGAGGAGTTTGAGGCAAACGGTTCTCAATGGTCACTAACAAGTGTGAAAGACTTGGAGATCAGAGTCAACCGATACGTTCCTTTTCACGGATCCAGCTACGTGGTTCAACCAAAACAGATTAAATCCAAAAAGGCTGTTATTAATGTAAAAAACGAAGATCAGAAATGTTTTATGTGGTCTATTCTGGCAGCTTTACATCCAGTTAAGGTTCATCCAGAAAGAATCAGCAATTACGAACCTTTCAAACGAGAGCTGCTTCATGCACTAGCAACTTGCGAATGCCCCATGAAACTTGATGATATAGCAAAGTTTGAAAGACGTAGTGGAATTTCTGTTAATGTCTATGCTTATGATGACAAGTTCGATATATTCCCGCTGAGAATAACTGATGAGATGGAAAAACATGTTAATCTACTGTTTATCAGAGAAAAAGCAAACACTCACTACTGCTGGATCAAAGATATGTCCCGATTGGTTAGTTCACAGATCTCACGAAATGGACATAAGATGTGGATATGCAATAGGTGTTTGCAACACTTTACGAGAGAGGATTTACTCATCAAGCATAGAGAAGACTGTAACACACACGATGCTGTGAAATTGGAACTACCAGAGCCAGGAACTGTAATTTATTAGATTTAAAGATTTCAATTGCTCAATGAGAGTGCCCTTTGTGTATTACGCAGACTTTGAATGCTGTCTAGCACTCATTTCAACATGTCAACCATGTAAAGTGGATTGTAATGGTAATCACCAGTCGTTCACTATTAAATATCAGAAACATAATGCCATTTCATTCTGTATGTATAGGGTGTCAGAGGACGGCTTATCCAAACCACCGATTAAATACTTTGGAGACGATGCTGCACATGTATTTGTAAAATAATTGATGGAGGAGTCGATAAGGATTAATGAACTTTATAAGAGTGAAGCAATAGTCCCCATGCAGTTGATGACAAAAGAGCAACAGGAAATGTTTGAATCTACTACTACGTGTCATATCTGTGGGAATTTTCTTGGTTATGATCGTGTTAGAGACCATAACCATTTGACGGGTTTGTTTAGAGGAGCAGCTCACAACAAGTGTAACATCAATTTCAAAAAACCTAGGTTCATTCCTGTTTTTATTCATAATTTAGCAGGTTACGACACTCATCTATTCATTAAAGAGTTTGGTAAGTTCAAAAATCGCATATCATTGATACCCAACAACGAGGAGCGGTACATTTCCTTTACGGTCAGTGTGGAAGGTGGAATTGAACTACGATTCATCGATTCATTCAAGTTCATGTCACAAAGTCTCGATAGGTTGGCGAAGAATCTAACTAGATCTCAATTCAAACACATCTCAACATATTACAGTGGTAAGGACCTCAATTTATTGCTACGAAAAGGAGTGTACCCTTACGACTACATGGACAGTATAGAAAAATATAGTGAAACATCACTACCTAGTCAAGAAGAATTTTACAATAGACTGAATAAACAACACATTAAAAATGAAGATTACAAACATGCGTGCGATGTATGGACCGCCTTTAACATTCAGAACATGAAAGAATATACAATGCTATATAACGAAACCGATGTCTTGCTGCTTGCAGATGTTATGGAGAACTTCAGGGATGTATGTCTCAATACATACAAATTAGATCCTGCATGGTATTTCACAGCACCTGGGTTGGCTTGGAACGCAATGCTAAAAATTACAAAAGTCGAACTGTCCCTATTGACTGACATCGATATGGTACTCATGGTTGAAAAGGGCATTCGTGGTGGTATTTCACAGTGTTCTCATCGATATGCGAAGGCAAACAATCCCTACATGAAAGACTACGACAAATCGAAACCAAACAATTACCTCATGTACTTGGATGCAAACAATCTGTATGGGTGGGCAATGTCTGTAAAACTACCATATGCAAACTTTCAGTGGAGCAGTACAGACATCGATGTAATGAAAGTTAGTGACGATTCACCCACAGGCTACATATTAAAAGTTGATTTGGAATATCCTGAAGAACTACACGACGTACACTCTGATCTACCTCTCGCTCCAGAACGTAGAGTCCCACCAGGATCGAAAATGGCAAAGCTTCTGACAACTCTCTACAGCAAAGAAAAGTATGTCGTACACTACAAAAATTTAAAGCTTTATTTGAGTCTGGGTATAAAACTAAAACATGTTCATAGAGTTCTTAGTTTCAGTCAAAGCAATTGGTTGCAACCGTACATTAATCTGAATACCATGGAGCGTACAAAGGCGAAAAATGATTTTGAGAAAGACTTTTTCAAACTAATGAACAACTCAGTTTTTGGAAAAACTATGGAAAATGTGAGAAATCGTGTGGACATTCGTTTGGGTACTAAATCCAAATTAGTGGAAAGATGGGTTAGCAAACCGAACTTTAAGAGTCGAACCATCTTTACAGAAAACCTAGTTGCTGTACATTTTAGTAAGAAAAAACTTATGTGAAATAAACATATTTACGTAGGTATGAGTATTCTAGACATATCAAAGACACTGATGTATGATTTCCACTAAAATGTAATGAAAGAGAAGTATGGATCTAATATAAAAATGCTGTACACCGATACCGATTCCCTGATATATGACATAAAAACGAAAAACTTCTATGAAGACATGAAACATTTAATTGGATTATTTGATACAAGTGACTACCCCAACCCCAACCAATATGGGCTTCCCCACGTAAACAAAAAAGTTCTTGGTAAAATGAAAGATGAACTTAATGGTCGAATCATTCGAGAGTTTGTAGGACTACGATCCAAGATGTATGCGAGCAATATAGAAGACAACCATTTCATAAAGAAGTTTAAGGGTGTGAAAAAAGCTGTAGTTGAAAATGAAATTACCTTTAGCAACTATAAAGACTGTTTGTTTAGTAACATAGAGCACTACAAAACGATGAATACAATTCGGAGTCAAGCACACAATCTCTACAGCGTAGAACTCCATAAAGTGGTACTTTCATCAAAGGACGACAAGCGTTTCGTACTCGAAGACAACATCCGAACCCTAGCATGGGGTCATCATAGAATATGCGAAAACTGTTAAATTGTAAATGTATGTAAGAGAACATACTATGGAAATTCAATAATTTGACGTTCTCTAAACGTAATTTGACGTTCTCTAAACGTAATTTGACGTTCTCTAAACGTAATTTGACGTTCTCTAAACGTAATTTGACGTTCTCTAAACGTAATTTGACGTTCTTTAAACGTAATTTGACGTTCTCTAAACGTAATTTGACGTTCTCTAAACGTAATTTGACCTTCTCTAAACGTAATTTGACGTTCTCTAAACGTAATTTGACGTTCTCTAAACGTAATTTGACGTTCTCTAAACGTAATTTGACGTTCTCTAAACGTAATTTGACGATCTCTAAACGTAATTTGACATTCTCTAAACGTAATTTGACATTCTCTAAACGTAATTTGACGTTCTCTAAACGTAATTTGACGATCTCTAAACGTAATTTGACGTTCTCTAAACGTAATTTGACGTTCTCTAAACGTAATTTGACCTTCTCTAAACGTAATTTGGCGTTCCAGTGTAAACGTGACTTGAAAGATTTGAAGAATAACTCTGTATCCATTACTATAAGTATACAACATGGCGAATAAACTAGATGCAAAAGAAGCAAGGCGACTTGAAAAATTCAGAGTGTCTTGGCTACAAAGTTCAAACGTGCTGAACAGGATGAATTAAAAAACTTCTCAAACAGAAATACTATTTCATCAAATGCTAATGAGACGTCTGCCAATCGTAACATATCAATAACACATGATCGACTGCTCACTGTTACTAAAGCTAAAAAATGTGTCTGTGAAAATTAATGGAGAAAGGTACCCTGAGGAATTGCAGAATTTTGATATTACTAATGGTATATATAGGATCATGTACGATCAGTACCTAGGGTTCCGAAAAATAAACTTCGGAGACAATAACGTGTTAGTAAACCTGAAAGAATTTATTGATAACTCACCTTTGGTTGTAATTGACACACATCTACATCAACCAACAACAGACAGATCTCGAAGTGATTTTGTAAAAGCTATTGCATGTCCACAGGGGAGTAGCGGCACCACAGCATATGTTGTCGTTGTATCTGAGGCACATTTCTCATATGACATTACTCGAAACATAATCAAATTCCTGTAAAAACAAATAAAAAAACAAACAAACAAAAAAAAAACAAAAAAGTAAAATAAAAATGATTTATTTTTTCATTAGTAGCAATTATTGTTTTCATGTCAGTGTTTTGTATATAAGAAAGCGTATAGAATGCAAAGTCAGCACAATTATACAGTTCGGCTATCCGAAGCTCAAAAACGTAAGCTTCGTACAGCGTACAAAATACGGAAACCTACAGTAATCAGATTATCTAATGAACAGCTGTCTCACGGAAGTGATCGTATACTTCTTTCTGGAGAGCAACACAAAGCCGTTTCTAGAGCTGTTAAGAACAAAAAAGGTTTACAATTGCTTCTAAGTTACAACCAACTCGTATCTAATAAACAAGGAGGGTTTTTGAAGGAAATTATGGAAATGGTGGATTCGTCAGTTCCTGGAGGTAAACGCTTCATCTCTCCATTAATAAGAAGAAAGGTGGCTCCTTTACTGAGAGAAAACTTTATACCTTGGTTAAAGAGTTTAGTCGATGAGGAGTTGGACACCATTATTGAAAAAGACCCTACGGGTAGAGGGTTGAAACGACGTATTGGTCGGAAGCTTGATGCATTGTTGTCTGTGAATAAAAAAAAGAGATCTTCCCGATGTCTCTTGGTGAAATAGAAAAATTAGCAGGTATATTAAACATTAATGAGTGTAGAGGTGTTTTCATGCGACAGTTACTTCCAGACAAACCTACAAATATTGAACGTGGTATTGTAAATCTTGGTGACCTTTCATCTGGTGGTACTCACTGGACGTGTTATGTGAAACGTGGTGAAAAGAAATTCTATTTTGATTCATATGGCGATGTCAATCCTCCAATAGAAGTAGTCAGGTACTTGGGGCCAAAAGGGTTGGTTTATAACTCAGAGCGTATTCAGGGGTTTGATGATCCTCCTATCTGTGGACATCTGTGCCTGGAGGTTCTACGATGAGATTCAGCTGGTGAGGACTGGGAACATATTCTTCGTAATATAAAAAAACAATAAAAATGCATGGAAACCATGGTTTTATTTTCAACAGATTTGGAGAAGAAATTGAAATTGGGTCAATACCAACTCAACCCAATTCAGACCCTTCTCCTGACGAGATAATTGAGCTTGCAAGTGATGTATCAAAAGTCTCACAAGATTTATCCGAAGTCAAGAAATTATTGGAATCGCATTTGGTAAAATCGGAAAAATAATAAATGCGATCGAGATTGTCCCCACTAGTACCGTAAATGGTGAAAAGATATGTGGCAGCTTCCTACTGAAAAACCACCAGAGAATTGGCCAAGTGAGCAAAGCAGTGGAGCCATATGATGTGGTTGTCAAAGTTCAATTGAGTGAATTAGAAGGCAAGATATACATCATGCAGAAAAAATTCAACAACGAAATGAAAAATATATGGAAAGAGGTTTTGAAGACTTCCATGATGGAAGTAACTTCATCTAAAACTTGTATAGAATTATAAGTATATAAAAACTGCAACCATGCCATTACTCAAACTAACTGGAACTGAGTCTGTACTGACTCTCCATCTAGAACACCCCATCCACTTGGATCCAAACACAGAGTATTATATGGCTCTTGTTGGATTTTACCCTGAGAACAACATATACAACTTGTTGCAACATGCAAAAGTCTATTTTTGGGACTTGGAAATACATTTCATTCCGAAACCACTGATACTTCAATGTGGTTACTGGACCATAGAACAACTTGAAAAGAGTTTCAGAGATTACATAAAATCCTTGAATCTTAGTGTAAATCTTGACGATTTCAAGATCTTTAAAGATGGTGACAAAATATCAATTAATTCTCCAATTAAATTCTACTTGGATAAAACCGTTAGTGATCTCTTAGGTTTTGAAAAATCTGATGCAACAAACTTACAAAAAGAATCGTCTTACTTCAACTCAAATGAAAATGTAATTGCATCGAATCCACCGAATCTCAGAGCCGTTGATGTCATCGAGATACACTGCAATATTGTTAACAACAGTCTTGTCAATCATGATGTTCACTCTCACAAACATTTGGAGACAGCAATCCTCTACTCCTTTTCCCCTAATGTACCACACGGCTACAAAATATCTCAATCACCTCAAGAAAAACACTACATACCTCTTCGGAGTGGTTTACGAAAGATTCAACAGATCACAATCACACTTGTAGACCAAAAAAACCAACTGCTCCAGAACAACCATGTAAACAACATCGTCTATTTAGATCTGATAAGTAAATCACAAACACATACATACTCACAATTGTGGTAAATAAACACACGCGTGGTGTCTGCGCGGTGGCGGTGACGGGACAGCGATGACATGCGTGGTGATTCGCGCGGCGCGGTTCTGACTACCCATACTCACACTCTTAGTCGCTCTCTAAAAATTCTGTCCCAGATTCGGTCTCACACGGTTTGTCCCAGAACCGGTCTCAGGTGCTTTGTCCCAGGAACGGCCATAGTATACTACTTACATATGTGAAAGAAACGGCCAAATACAAAATAATTGAATCGTAAAAAGTGAGGGCTCTGTGGTGTAATGGGTAGCACATTCCCCCGGCAAGTGAGAGATCTGGGTTCGAGTCCCGGCGGAGCAAGTACTTTTTGGGATTCAATGTTTATTGAAATAAATTAAATTCGGCTATTGCCATTTATACAAATTTAATGAATGTAAATAGAAGTCGTTTGACAGGTACTTGGTCTTCCGATCATATGTTAGTTTGGTTATTTAAACACATATGTGAAAGAAACGGCCAAATACAAAATAATTGAATCGTAAAAAGTAAGGCTCTGTGTTGTAATGGTAGCACATTCACCCGGCAAGTGAGAGATCCGGGTTCGAGTCCCGGCGGAGCAAGTACTTTTTGTGATTCATCCTTAGTTTAATCCTGCAACTGTCTACCTTGACAATAAATATATTAAGACTAGGACAAGCTGCAACCAATGAAACATTGATAGAATGAAATGTTATTTTAAACCCAACTGTTAAAAGTGTACTATACATGCTATTGAGACTCTCCAGCAACTCATCACCAACAGCATTTTGAATGGAGATCATATGCGTGTTTTAGACCAAATGCATTCAAAGTTTATGAGAAGAAGAGTTAAACTCCCCTTTACACTTCAGAATATTGTAAAGGAAAGCAATCGAGGAGCGAAAGCCAATTTAAAAACATTATACAATTGTATTCCTTAAAACCGAGATTGAAACTTTAATTCCTTCTGACATAGTTCCTTAACTTGAACGTTTAATGAACTTCGGACGCTCAAATAGTATGGTTTGAAATTCATATCTAAGGTGCGATCATGTTTGTCTGCAAAATCTGCCATTTCATTTCCTAAAGTTCAATTATGACCTGGAATCCAAACAAATTTATTCCAATATATTATTTAATATTCATTGGAGGCAAGATAGACACATATATTCTTTATTTTAAGAATATAACTGGTGGTGTGTTTTTATAGCTTATATAGAAATTTATTTCGGATGGGGGATAGCTCACTGGTTTGTTTAGGAAATATAAATTATTCACTAAAAATAGGGGCTCGGAAAGCTTCACCTGCGAGATCTTTGAGCTGTAAGATCTCATAAAAGTGTTCTGGCTTATAACAAGCTGAGTGCAAGCTGAGTGAAAATAGATGGTATCCTGGATATTTTAAACAGTTCTGGTTTTTTATTATTACACTTAAACAATGTTTTAACATGCCTAATTTTGTGCAAATAAATGCAAATCACACGATTTTTAAACTGAGTGCAATTTTAGTGCTTACCTTTCAAAAGTTCGGGGAGCTTGATCCTCGAGCTCCCTTATACACAGCCATGGTGTGTGGTAATCCCAAATCACTATTGAATAATAATATATAAGCATAGCAGATACTCATTTTTTGAATTCGACAGAATAATATATCGCTTTCCTGTACAAGTTTATATGTAATGCACTGCAACAGCCTCTGCTGAAAAATACTGAGAAATAAGGCAATTTCGAAAAGTTGAGAGATATTCATTTTGGAGTTAAAATAGCAATTGAGGTAAACTAATGTCTCTTGTTTAAAACGTCTTACTATATTTTGAAGAATCTGTATTACTTTGGGCCTTTCCAGGCTACTTTGTACAATTCGACCATGCCAGAGATTTGATTGTTGCCGGTGGCAACACTTTGAAGCTAACCTGAAAAATTATCATCAATTCAAATTTATAATTTTCGTCATCAAAACGTAAAACGGGTGAATTGACAATCAACGGCATTATCACACACTATCCCTAAGAAATTTCTTTAGTTTTAAATACTAACTTTATCGACAATTCTGATACATTAAAATCTAAATAATTTTATTACCAATTTATAATCTTAAACTTAAATATTTAAAGATTCCCATTATTAATGTATTTATTTAAACTTTACTTCCACAAAATCCAGTTATTTGAATCTCTGTGCGCAAATTTTTGTTAAATTTTTATTTCTTTAGAATTTTAATAGAATTGTTTTTCCACGTGCAATTGTTAGTCGTGCCTTTAACGGCCAACAAGTTTCAGAGAATATTTTCGTCAAATAGCATTTATTACTGCCTTCTTTATTAATTATTGTGTTGTTTTTTTTGAATAACAATTAATTTTAAATTCTAAAACTTAGCTCCAGCAACGTAAACTACAATTAGTTAATAATAGAGAAATTGGAGTTACACGTTTATAACAATTTAATTCTTTATTTTGGTTCAAAATAATGTAGCTCCTCAAAACTAGGACGTTATCCGGTCCTTACTGTTTGCATGAAGTTATTCCTAATAATACTTTGTTATTATTATTTACTTATATTTTATTCATGGAATTGATATAAACATAACGTATTTTAGTGTGCAAAATAAAACGTAAAAAGGTAGAACTTCATGTCAAATATTATTTCAATCATCACGATATTTCTTTACCTAGGTTGAGTAATGTGAAATGTTTTTATCAAAATATGTCATAAAATAAATTAAATGGGTTATTCCGTAACTTACGATATACCAACAGCTCACCACCAAAGGATTGAAAGTTCCTTATTTTATTTTATGGGTAGGTCAACTATAAAACACGTTTTTATAAGCATCAATCTTTATGTCCAAACAATTACCGGAGAGATGTAACAGTAATTAAAATTCAATAAAGAAATTCATAATTTTTAATAAATAAAATATTAGTAAATAGTAAAATTAGCGAAATAGAGGTTTTGTATTTTTAAGTTTTTACTAGCAACACTATCAGTATTCATTAATAACACAAGTCACTAATACAGGAATGGCACCCAAAAAAGTTATGAGAACTATGTGGACTTACAAATTAGCCGTTCAAAGAGATGACCGGTAGGCTTTCATGGCCATTACTCGCTGATTCTCTCGCCCGAAGTGTTGTAAGTGTGGACGCGCCAGTGTGTGTATTATATTTGTCAACCCCTACGGACTCGTAATTCCGAAAAATGACAAAGCATGAATTTTGTATTTTACTATATATAAACTTTTAGGTAAAATATGAAAACAAATAAAAGAACCTGAAATATTAGACATAGTTCTACTAAGAGTATACTTAACGAGTAAGTTTAACGCAAGTGAATAATTGTATAAATTTGGGGTGGGGGGAGGAGGGGTTACACCCCCAAACTTTCCCTAGATACGCATATGATTAAAATGTTACGGTTAATTTGATTTCAAAATTTTCTCTCTATTTTTGGCTTAAATACAACTCATAAATGATCTAAAAGTTTTCGGCCTAAGTTTTTTTTTTAGTACTCTAGTTCCTTATTCTAGAAGAGTATATTATTCAATTTCACTGAGTATGTAATATCTTGAGGGCAACAAAGTTTTCTGCGCACAGTTTTACAACTTTGTTAATCAGCTTTGCCGGACATTTCCCAGTACTATCTCAAGCCATCCTGTTTCGTATTTGATATCTATTGTACGCTTATCTTTTGAAAGGAAGATGGATTATTAGAATGATTTCCTTCCCACCCACTGTAGGCTAAACACTGTGTATAACTAACTACTGTACATATTTTGGTACTTACACTCTAGTTCGAATATTTAGAGTTACTTTAGTAATGTCTTTATATTTCACTAAAGTTCACATTATTCGCACATATCAGTCTCAGGGGCGCACCAACGGGGGTGGACGAACGGGACGTGCCCTCCCCCCAAAAAGCATTCCATTTCAAAATAAACGATTGCCTAATAGTTTATTTTTGTCAAAAATTACATTTACGTTGGAACTTTGAAATCAATCATAATCAAATATATGAATCGAATTTGTAACTATTTTCATTTACGAGCAATATTCAGGACTCAACGTGTTTAAGGTTTAAACATGTCTAAAATTTGTATGGGGTAAAGGTTATGGTAGTATTAGTATAGTCGGCTCTTAAGAGCAATCGGTTGTCAGTGAGGCGTTGCCGGATTTATGACCTGGCCTCAGGGAATTTCTAACAGTAGCAAAAGAACAACCTTCTGGCGGCAATGGTTCATGACGTAAAATATCTTGTTGGATATAACTTCAACTAATAATTACAAAAACTAATCAAAAACATTAAACTTGAATGATGCCAATTAAATTTATTTAAGGTTAGCTACGTTAAGGTGGTGTAATCGATTTTGGGTGGAGTAAATTAAAAAAATGTTGTCACAACCCTTCCAGGTCCCCTTTTTAAAGACAGAAAAAAAATTGTTTGGTCAGTTCACGGGGAAGTTTAGACATTTCAAGCTGTCATTTTTGGCAATTTTATAATCAGGTCCAATGGAAAACGGCTAATGATAAGGATTTCAAAGTTTTATTTTGTTTACACTTTATTGACATCTCTTAAGCTTTAAAGTTGACATCCGAAACCAAATTATAGCAACATTTAGCTATCTCACATTGTTTTGCCAAACAAGCTTTTGTTTAGAAATGTTAATGCTATACGTTCATCCTCACAAAATTAATATATAACAAGATGAGTGTATATTTATTGGTGTAAACTTCAAAATGTTCAAAACAGCAATACCAAATACTTGAAGGACGGAGTATACAAAACATTATTTGTAATGATTTTATAAAAGAACGGTTGCAAAACATAAAGTAGTGCCCTGCTACAAAAAAAGCCAGATCAAGGGCTTAGGAGGATTGAAAGAAATAGAGTTGAAGACAGATGGGACACAGACGAAACTATTTCACAGTTCCACTCAGAGTGGAGAGGGAATGGACCAGCGGGCCGCGTTATCGCAGGAACGGCAGAAAAAGGAAACGCGATGCTCATGCGATCTAGCGGTCGGACTGTGCGATACTGCCATAACCTCAATCTTAAGGGGAGAGTAAATTTGAAGGAAACATCTCAGAATGGAGAATAGAGGGATTCGAATCCACTGAGAATATACTTCCAGTTTATTAATTTCCTCGCCTATGAATTTATCTTCTTCCGTCTACAGAAGGTGAAAATGAGCACACGTTTAGGTAATGATAGTCTACACCTGGGTCGCAGGAACAGAAACTCTTTCTTGCTTAAGTTTCAAAGTCAATGAGGGACAAACAATGTGTTACTGAGAATTGTAAATTAATTAACTCACTCGAAAATAAAATAACATTTTGTTATTTTATGTTTTGGTTTATTTTTATTTAATTTTCTTTTATGAATTTTGTAAAAAATGTGCAAACTTAATGGTTATTTAACCCTTTTAGTGCCGAGGGTCGCTGAGAGCGACTGTCCGCACCAGTGCGTAAAGTGACGGAGTCGCTAATATCGACGCAAACAATTTGTGGGAAAACGATCTGTCTAATTCAGATATTTCAGCATTCAATTTTTAATTCGGTGCTTCTAGCTGGGTTATTACAATATACATTTTCGTTCCGTTTGTTTGGTTTTAAACCAGTGGGCCAGGCAACCCGCTTGTTTTATACTGGTGCATTATTTCAGTTGGTCAGATTTTGGGTTGTTTTGTATTTTGCTTGGATTTTCCAATTTATCAATAAAATAAACTATTATTTTTACATTTCCTTTAAAATCCAGATTTCTTACATCGTACTGGACATTTAAAGAAAATATGTAAACAAATAAAGATGCAACGAAAGTTTCCTAACACTTTGCATTTTGCAATGGAATGGCACAGTAGGTACTACGTAATACACTACAGGCAGTAATAATAATCTTTTTCTGAGTATATGTGGTAATCTATTGTACTTTGAAATGGTCAACTGAATATTACAGATTAAAAAGCAAATTAAATGCAATTTTCCAAAATGTTTTTGCCCTTTTCTAGATGTTTAGTGCATGATTTAAGAATCAAAAGTTAGTCAACGTTTCATGTAGCTTTTAAAACTCGAAACATTCAGATTGAACTGTGCATGAAAAGGATCCTTGTGGTGTTGGAAAGACAACATGAGCACACAGGTAAATGAATAAGACACTATAAATGTTGTACTTGTTATAGAGATTTATTGATTGATAAAAATTATTTGTACAGTATTAACTGAACAAGTATATCAGCATTGTTATTTCTTGATGCAGTCTTACCAACAACTAAGCTAAATCAAGGTACTGATATAGTGTTGTTAATTTAGAGTCTGTATGTTACAATAAGCTCTACATGTTAATTACTCATACAGCTAACTTGCCGAGTGGATGTTATAATATCATGTTAGTCTATAATTGAGCTGGTATTGTACAAAATACAACTTCGAAACACAGCACACTTAACATAATATAAATGACTAGTAACTAAAAAAAAACTACTTATTAGGCCTGCATAAAATTATAGCCTTATCAAAAATATCTCAGTACCCTTCTCTTACTTCAAAATATGATTTGCTGCTCATTATTACTGCTTGCTTAACCTACACTGTTACTCTAAACCTTGTTATCTCATCAAATGAAAAAGGACAGATTGTTTCTATAATACAAATAAATATGGCTAGAAAGTACAGGTGCTCCTTTGTTTGAAATCAACTGTAAGTAATGTGTTAATTGAAAAAATATCAGTAAATATTCCATAAAAAACATGACGTTTCAAGAATTGACATCTAATCTATTTTCAGGTGTTTAATTCTCAAGATGACAACGTTAAGTGTGCATGGAAGTTAACAAACTTGTAACAGAACACAAAATCAAGTTTACTAACAGAACAGTTGTGGTTAAAATCGTGGTAAAACCAACCCTAAAACATGAAATACAAGCAACGCGATCTCTGTAAAACACAGAACAGTTGTGTCATTACGATGTATCTGACTATAATTTATATTAAAATGTGATATCTATAGTAAGTTACAGATTCCACTTTCAAAACGCCTTTTTTGTTTGTAACTTTATGAGTGTAAATATCCGAAATTATGTTTGTTCTTGTAAATTTTATGTCTCTATTTTAAAACTACATGGAAAAGAGAATTGATTATGAACAAATAGTAATAATAGTACTGTTGCACAGATTATACGTATTTGAGTTATTACTAAATACTGCTACAGTGATACTTGTGTTTATATATCAACTAGGTGTTTCCCGCGGCTTTGCACGCTTTTCGTAAGCTTTGCCCGGGTATGTGAACTTCTGGTTTAATTGAATTATATTTACAACGCCAATGTAGAGTTTGCCTTGTTGCCACGACCAAGAAAATCTGTTTTAGACATTGTGCACGTACATATACTTTATTATAAAGTGGTCTAATACTCAAACTTTAAGTTCAATCTGAAATGTATCTTAAAGACAAATATACATAATAACTTAGCGCCTTCAAATAGTGTTTGGCTATGTAATATACGTAACTCTCGTAATTGCAGTTTATAGTATGCAGGCGCTTTGAAACCTTTTATCTTTAGCAGCGCCGCGCCGCTTGGTGGTGAGTTACATCAATGGGCATAGCTTATAAACCTTCTCCGTGGAAAAATACGCATACATACAAATTTTCATAATGGTCTGTCTAATATTTTGCGATTCCATAAAGGACAAACACACAAACATTCATTTATATATATATATATATATATATATATATATATATATATATATATATATATATAGAATTCACCATTCTAGGATATACTCGTAATTGATGTAGTGTATTGCTATGGTCGAGCCACTGGTCCACATAACTTATGCAAGGGAGTTGTAATGTAATAATATTTTAACACCTGTTTTATTTGCTTGTTCAAATTTGTGACCAATATGATAATTTTCCAATACATATATCTTTAGATATATTTTGTACATTTGAGCAGTATAAGAGTTATTGTTTTTACAATTCTTTTAATATCGAATGATTTAATTGGTGAACCATGTACATTTAACAACCAATCATGGTAACTCAATACACAACAACTGTACAACAAAGGGTAGCTCCATTAGTTAACAAAATTAATGTATATGTATTTCTGAAGCAAATGTTATAGAAAATAAGATTGAATTATTACCAATCGCCGAATCGTGACATTGTGAGGTATACTTATGCTGTACATTCTTGTACTCCAGACACAAGAATATTGAGAGCTAAATATTTGAAATAATACTTTAAATATTATATATTATTGCACCAATGAGGGCATACAATCCTAATACATATGTTTTATTCACAATTAAAAGACTAGGAAAACAGGTTTTATTTGTATAACATGGTATTCAATAAAAGAAAAAAAACAATATTTCATTACATTTGACATTTTTTGGGATTTACTTAGATTATGTAGTGCTGGACTCAAATACGGAGTAGGATAATAATTGCTTTATGGGTAATCCGTAATTAAACTTCGCGGGGGGTAAAGCATTATACAAATTTAGACTCAATACACGATTGTAAAACTGAACATCACCGAAATTGCAATAATATTTTTGCACCCAAAAATTAACCCTATTAGACCAAATAGAACTTTGGAACTACAGTACTGTACTAAGTGTTGTGTACAGTAGTGTGTATATTAGATTTTGGTTCTAATTCCCATGGACAAAAACAGATCTATTGTTATTTCCCTGATAAAAAAGCAGCACCTGTTATAGTAGTTTTCTTTTTCACAACTAAAATTGCAGTGTACGAGTGTAGTGATGTAATAAATGTATATTTATTTACAAAGGGTAGAGATGTAAACCATACTGCACAAAAATGTAAACGTGTAGTATAATATTGGATGGCTCTATTTGTCCTGGTAAAAAATATATAACTACAATACTTATAGCCTAATACCCTATGATTATTATTGCGTTTGGAGGACTAAGAGTCAAAATTGCAGTGGCAGGAGATGAAACAGCACCTGGAAAAACATAACAATTTAGTAAATCAGTTTTTCAAACTTAACTAACATATAGAGTATGAATGAAATCTTGTTTAACTTACTGCTAGACCTTAGAAAGACTTCAGACAGAAGAAAGAACCGCTGAGAAAGAATCAAGGAATTTGATTGATCTGAGGAAAGAACGTTAATAATTTGAGATTTTCTGGGGAATTCAGTCGTGCAGAAGGTTTACACAGTTAAAATATAGCAAGCTAATTGTGGAAATGTAATCTCAAACATAAGCATCACAATCTCAATCCGGTTTGCAAGCACCTTAACCTTGTTTAATTTTGTTTTCAAGCACCTTAACCTAGTGTAATTTGGCTTTCACGTACCTTAACCTTGTTTAATTTGGCTTTCAAAGATCTTAACCTGGTTTAAGTTGGTTTTAATCACCTTAATCTTGTTTAATTTGGATTTCTAGCACCTTAACCTAGTTTAATTTGGCTTTCAAGCACCTTAACCTTGTTTAATTTGGCTTTCAATCACCTTCACCTCGTTTAATTTCCTTTATAGGTTGAATTTAGATTACATAAAGCCCATACATAATATTTGTTGTTATTGTACAAACCGTTCACATTATATAAAAGATTTGGACACTACCGTTAATTTTCTTTTCTGAACAATAAAAACAAAACAAGTAAAACAGTAATAAGTACCTGAAGTTTAGTGACCCTATTTAGTATCCAGAAAACTTGTAGATTCGGAGTTTTCCACAACTGGAGGTATAGGGATGTAGGGAGGCTTCTGGAAAAAAATAAAATAGTTTTACAAACACAATAATTTATGTAAATAAAATCAGTGAATCACTTAAAAAATCAAGAAGCACTAGAGATTAATTCCAATCAAAATGTTTAGTAGTTGTTAAATATTTTCTTTGTGAGCATATGATAAATACTGGAGTAAAAAGAAAAAGTCAACATTTTTTAAATATTTTAAAAGAAATTAGTTTTAAAATGTATTTTTGTGTAATTTTGCTGTTTTTCATTCTTATAAAGGCGAAAATTTTAATCATTCACTGAGTCTTCTTTGAAATATTAAAGACACACTTTTTGATGGTATATTATGGTCACAGTTAGAAATGTGTTTATTTGATCAAATTCGAATATACATCATGCATAGCAATTTAAACGTTTCTAAGGATGATTTCTATAAGAAAGTTACTCTCTTCTTACCTTCATGTCACTGTCTAAGAAGTATCGGTCAATTTTGTGATATTCCTTCCCAGACCGCGGTCTCAATGTTGTGGCGGCTGTGCGGCTGAACCTGAACATCAGAGATAACATTTAGTGGACATGTAAATTCATCTGGGAGCTAAAAATTTTCATTAATTGTAGAGCTACGAAGGGTATCATAATATTAAAGATAATTTATTTTGATAGGTTTAAATTAATATCCTATAGATTCATATTCAAAGACATTGAATGTGAAGAAGAATATCAATGGAAAAGACTTTGTGAACACTATTTTGTTGTAAACTTACTGTTGGTTACCAGATTTGTCAGTAATAGCAAAGAAATTAGTTTTAAGTCGAAATGAAACTTTCACCAACTTTATCAGCGAAATAATGTGTTAGTTTGCTCAAAATATTATGAAGTTATTGTTAAGCACTTTTATTGTTTATGTTCGTCCACTAAGTTGTGATAAACTCGGCAACAGGTGATGTTTTCCTATATGTGATATGACGTACCAAAGGCTTCAAAAAGCCAGAATATCAATTGGTAACGACATTTATTCAATACAACTTCGAAAATCAACAGCAGCATTCCAAAAGATTGCAATAAACAGAATTTTCAACATACGTTACAAGAATCGAAATTCAGTAACCCCTGAAAGTGAAACTGATTTACACATTAAAACGCTAAGTTTAGGATGTTATTCTAATAATAACGTACGTACATTATGTCATCCAAGGCCAACGATGGTCAATTTTGTTTTGACGTGACAACGTCTTAAATTAGGTTGCGGCTCGGAGTCACTCATGAAAAAGTGTAACGCCCGGTAACGTTACGATGCCCGTCCAGTGGGTCCGCCGACCGGGATAAAGCAGATAACTGTGGGTCCGCCGCACGGGATAAAGCAGATAACTATGTTTATTCGTGAAAATGTGGAGTGCTTAGATTCGTCATTTACAACAACTACAACAATAAAGGTAAATAATTGTACACTGATATTTCATTATCGTAAACTATGATTGATAGATTAATTGTTAGATTGACACAAAAGTTGAGAAACTGAGTTTATAGGTTATGTCATACTATTGACAAATGTTGATAGTGTTAAGTAAATTATTAGTTTAAATCACTCTGCAATCAATCGTAATTCAGTCGATTGAGAAGAAGAAACAGCGCGTATTGCTAGTCAAACATTTAAAATAACAAATTATAACCTCTAACCTGTCATAACAGTGCGACCAAACAAACGAACTAAACCGACCAATCACCACGCGCGGAGTTAGAATTTAACTGTGTTTAGCAAGAATTTCAAATTCCAATTTTAGTAAATGTTTTATTCAACTTTACCATTTACAATAACAAATTTTAATTAATTTCAAATTATGTACAATGTTTTAGTAAACAAAATATATTTCTATAGTTAAAATTTGTGCAATTCTTATTTTCATTCAATTCCTTGTTCCTATTGTGCAATTTAATAATATTCATATCAATAAATATTCTACCGAGAAAAAGACGTTGTCACGTAAAATCTTCGCCCGTAAAACCGACTTTACAGGCAACCATAATTTTTAGTTACAGTGAACCTTCTAATCCGTGAGAGGAGAGCCAATTTGTATTTTATAAATATTAAACCTTGTTTTCGTGAAGTCTATAGAGAGATTCCTCTTTGAAAAGAAATTAATCATCATCCGCGCTATTTTAGCCGAGGATCAAAATGGGGTGTATCAAAAGGGTTAAAGATATTGAACAATAATTTTATTCTCAGAATTTGTGTTATAAGCTTGACACACTTAAACCAAAGTGTCAAACACGCAAATAAGACTTATATCAAATTCAACCAACTATATTAACAGCGTCGTAATTTCAAGCCAAATATATGGGTGATACTTATTCAACTTAAGTGTCTCATCGTAGGTTTTAAGTGTGATAAGCCAAACAAAAATTACCTGAAACATTATTGTTTTGGTAATTTTAACCCTTTCCACACCTTATTCCGACCCACCAAAAATAGCACGCTTGAAGGTCAATTTATTTCTTAGGACACATTTCTCTACCGATTTCACCTTAAACTAAGTTGTAATAATGTAAATTGGAACTCGGTTCCTGGAATTATATGTTACTGATAAAACAATTTCTTACCGAAGGCTTTCAGGAGTGTCAGAAGAGCTGTAGGAGGAGAGGGAGAGAGTCTCGATGTAATCGGACATGTCAGAGGTACCACTGCTGGTGCTGTGGGAGTCTATGTATGGCATAGCACTGCCTGGACTTAGGTAGCCTAGAAACACACAGAAACATGTCCAGGAATGATTTAATGTGTAGTGTTTTGGCCAGGGACATTTATTTTCATAATCAATGATACTATCTCGGTCAGAAAACACCTATTGCTTTCGGTAGAAAGCAATGATCCAGAGCAGAAACATTGTAGAAAGTTATAGTAACACTTGGTAAGCTATATGTGAGACTAGATAAAATACTCAAGAAATTATGAAGCTAGTATATCTTAATTCAAGTTGTTATAATCCTAAAAGAGAAAACATGCAACACTCTAAAAAGTATATCTATTCTATGTCGATTATTCCAAGCCAATCTTCTCTTTCATTACTCATATTATTAAGTATTATCTATCCAACAAACAAGAGTTAAATATGTCACCATTTGTTAGTCCGATGTCAAAAGTAAATATTTGCCTTCAAACATACTTACACCTTCAAACATACTTATGCCTTCAAAGAGTTCGTTGTGGACGTACCTATATCCAAATAATAATTACAATAACAATTATTGTGAAACTGATGTTCAGTTTATGTGGCAGCTGTAGAGTTTTGTACATTGCTAGCAATACAAATGGATGTGCAAGGAATAAACACAAAAAAGATTTTGGATAGGATGGGTTTTGATACACATAATGCTCATAATGTTTGAGTAAAAATATAATAGAAATATCACATTTGCAGTCATCATGTTGCTTGCATGCAGGAAGATTTAATTCCACCTAAAAAATTCAGTGATACTAAAATTCGGTAACATTACGTTTCAAGATATGCAATCTAATCTCCTCACCAGATAGATAACTAACCTAACACATACCGGTAACTCCAATGTAGGTTAAGATTAACAAATCATATATGCTTTTTGTAAATACGACTTACTTTAATACAGCAAACAAACTATTTCTTTGTTTGTTATGTTGCCTTTAGCGATATTTACAAATTGACTAGCCAATATAAGCTCCATTTTCAAGATTAAATCATATGTTGACATACATATGTGAGGAATCACAACAAACTTGCACACAATATACAGAGTGAGTTTTATGTCCTGGCAAACCTGGATATAATTTAAACGGCCGAAGATATCTATGTGAAATCTTGACCCTATTATAACATATTTTTTTAATTTTTCAAGTTATTGAAAATTTTGCCCCCCTTTTCTAAAGGGGGGTAAAGGGGGACAACTAAACATTTTCAAATACAAACCCCTATCATGTGACCCCTAATTTTAAAGGGAATAAAAAAAAAACCATAATGCAAACTAGAGGTCTCTACGTTTATTTTAACAGATTTTATGACAAATTTACAATTGAGTAAAGGGGGGCAACTAAAAATTTTCAAATACAAACCCCTATCATGTCTCAAGTTTTTACACACGTCTAGCACACTGGCAAACAGCCGAAGGTGAACAGTTTGAAAAGCTGCTACATTAAAACAGGTAACTGTTTTTAGAATTTGCGTTAGTGTTGACTCATGTTACGATAAACAGGTCAAGACAGTTACTGATTTTATTATTGTAAATTTGTCATAAAATGTGTTAAAATAAACGTAGAGACCTCTAGTTTGCATTATTGGATTTATTTTTTTATTCTCTTTAAAATGAGGGGTCACATCATAGGGGTTTGTATTTGAAAATGTTTAGTTGCCCCCCTTTATCCCCCTTTAGAAAAGGGGGGCAAAATTTTCAACAACATGAAAAATTAAAAAAAAAAATGTTATAATAGGTAGGGTCAAGGTTTCACATAGATATCTCGGGTCGTTTAAATTATATCCAGGTGTGCCAGGACATAAAAATAACTAAGTATAAAACACTCATTTAATAAAAATAACAATAATTGGGATATCGTGCAAACAGACAAACAGACAGAAATTATGTTTTTCCAGCCCCACGAGTGATAGGCTTCGTTAAAGCTCAGCCAAAACTGTCTTCTCTCTTTTATTCTTTAGGTTCCTTTTTCAATATTAGCAATCAAAGCGATCTAATTTCAAATCGATTGTTGACTGATTGGTTAGATAATGTAACTTATGAAGCCTAAATTAATGTCCTGTTAAAGAACAAGAAAGATAGTCTGGATTGTAGTTATGTTAGTTGAGTGTGTTAGTTATGTGTGTGTTAGTGTTAAGTTAGCTATCCACCTTACGACGACATCAAGTGTCAGATCTCAAATGTAGAGTTACTGATTTTTCGTATCACCAAACCATGGTAAATGTCCGAAACATTCATGTCTCCTCCAAAACCTTGCATTGCCAAAATCAAACTTTAAACAAACCATTTAGTCTAAAGGAAAAAAGTTATATTTTAAAGCTATTTAACTCTAGATAATAGACTTTTTAACATTTCAAATAGTTGTATATTATGGAAGTATATTAACTATTGTACCTTTTGCGTCTTTCTTGATGAGGCATATTGGAACTTCAGCTTCTGCTGAAGATGACTTTGGAGTTATCTTGATATCTTGAAATTGGAAAGATAATTCTCGCAGTGGATCAGATGATTTTGACCTCCGTGGCAGTGAAGCGTGAAAACAGTCGATGTGGTGTGCATTCAGATGTTGGCTCAGAGCATGATGATGTCTTCTAGTAGACATTGAGGTTGTCAGAGGTAATTCAAACTCAGCAAAGTCTGATCCTCTCTGCTTTAGGGAGCCGATCGAAACTCCAGAGTCGTTGGAACTTGAGGAGTCTCGGTTATGACCAGATTTGCACGGTACACTAGACGATCTCCTGATATGAACCGTCAAACCCGGATGGTCTGCGGTGTCTCTGACGGAAAATCTCGCATCAACTACAATTTCTTGTTTTGCAGGTTCAGGCTTTTCATAAGGCACTTCATCAATATCCTTCTCTACATTTTGGGTTTCATCTGTACAAGGAGGAATGTTAGAAAAACTGCTACCGTTGCTTAAAGATACATCATTCAGTCTTTTAATACTCAGAGACTGGCTACATAAAGAGTCCATTGAGGTGTTCTTACTGCTTTCAACATTTATTTGTGTAGGAGATGATGAAACAGTCCTCTCCGTTATTGACTCTAAATCGTCCAAGTACCTTGCTGAATCCGCAGAGTTTGATCTCTTTCTGAGTAGAGCACTGTTGTACCTCGGTTCTTCGTCTCCGATGTTGCCTAAACTGTTCAACAACCTTCGCCGCAAATAAGGGCTGCTTGTGGCCGAAATAGAATGGTTGACGTTGTGAGCTGAAAATCTGGAATTGCCGAGGTTGGTCTCTACGTGTTTCTTGGATCTGTCAACAACTGGACCGCACAGACTCGGAGAACTCGCTGCTCTCTCAGACAGCAAGCTTCTTCTGCACGAGAAGTTATATTCTAGAAGCTCTGTTTTGGAAATTCCTCCAGTAGAAGGCACTGGATGCATGGGCAAGTAGCCAGGGAAATGCTTTACAGCTGGGTTAGAATTCTTCCCATTCACCATTTGACCACTGTCTTCCTTAGCGGATGGTTCCATTAGCAAATAGTCGTCTTGCTTCTCCGGTGGTTTATGGGGATCTCTTTTACTCGCGTGGCCACACTTTACACAATACTTTTCACCGTTTCGGAGAACGGTTTGTGGTTGTTTACTTTCATGCGTTTGTTCTCCCTTATCATTGATCTGCCGAGCTCTCTTGAGCACATCTTTGGAGTTTTCGTAATACTCCAGTGACTGAGCAAACTCAAAGTTCATGTACATAGGGGAGTTAGTTGTGTTACCAGACTTGTCTAATGTGTTTAGTGGAAGATTATTGCCGGTACTTTCAATGTTAGCGTAATTAGTGCTGAGAATAACCTCATCTAGTTTTAGTTCTTCACTGGTCACTGCAATATTTTCTGACCGGTTTGCATTGCAATTGTCACTATTTTGGCTCATTGCCTGAGCTATTCTACATTTTGTCTTTTTTGACCTATCTATTGTGGCGTATATAGGTATAGATGAATTTGAATTTGCAATAGGCATTTTCCCTTCTCCACTAAGCTTGACCTGAAAAACAAGAACTATTATCAAAATTAACTTCTCACATAAAAAAGAAACATGAATAAAGACAAAAGCTCTGCCTATTATTTCAAAGTTATGAATCATATTCCGATTTGCTCTTTTATTAAACATAGCTTTTTTTCTAAGTTTGAAACATAATTTTGCTATGTTTCTATAAACACAACATGGAGATAAATATGGAGATGATATAAGTTCAGAGATAACTAGAATATGTAAATGAGAATCATAGAATGTTCATGTAATAAATACATTACTGTTTGCGTTGATCAACACAATCGAGGATAAGAAGCTAAGTAGTCTAATAAATAAATAAAGCAAGACATAAAAACATACATTTCATACTTAATTTCTAATTGATAGTTTCGATTTTATCATGAGTTGAGATGTTTGTTTACGCTAATCCCCAGTAGCACTGGATCAATTTCAATGACATTTTGTAGATACGTACTGTTTGGTCCAAATTAAAAGATAGGATAGTTTTAACTCGAAAATCCCTCCGTAATACGCCCCACTGGTCTCTAAAGTAGCGAAAAATCCCATATTGATCTCTAAAATTGTGGGAATATTAGTATAAAATGTAATAAACTGTTTTGTGGAAACATTGCTTTATGACAGTAAAGCTATATGTTTAATGAATTCAACCTCTATTGTAATCATAATATTTATGTTTCATAATAACTGCGAATGTTTAATTGCAAAAATGTTTAGATACCTAAGAGAGCGATTGGATTCCTTGACATTGTGATGCGAAATTTTTAAACTATGATGTTTCAACGAGCCATTTTTTCCCAGGTTACAGTCCGCAAAACAAGATGTCTACAACTCAAAACCTAATGGTTACTGCAATGTTGCATCAACTCCCTAAGGATATATCCCTTAGACCGTGAGGTGGTTTTTTTTACCATAGTATACTTCTAAGTGCTAAGTATGTATGTACTGTATATTATCTTCATCAAGACAACAAAGTCCAACTCGACTATGGCAATGGAAATAATTTAGACCAGGGTAGAGCACATGAGGTGGAATTTAGCGTAAAAAAAAAAAAAAAAAAAAAAAAAAAAAAAAAAAAAAAAAAAAAAAAAAAAAAAAAAAAAAAAAAAAAAAAAAAACTAGAGTAGGTTTTGGAGAGCTGTATATGTGTATATGTTATTGATGGGGGCAACAAGACAAACTCAGCAGTGACATCGGAAATATAATTAATTTGAATCAGAAATTATTATATTTGCGTTACACGTAATACACAATTTAGTCCCTCAACCTCTGATCTTCTAACCATTAACACTGAAATAATAAGTACCTGATCATATGCTTACTTACATTTGAAAAAATATCATAGAGGACCATCTTATTACACCGTAAGTGCTTTGACGAAATAAGCTTCACTTTGGTTTTTAAATTGCTTGATATTACTTACTTACTTATTATTTATTATGCTTGAATTTCATACAATACATAATAATGTATAACTTGAGATAATATTCACAGCGAAGAAGCGTGACGGGGTCAGGTAGTCAAATCAAATCAAATCAAATCAAAATCATTTATTTCTCATTAACATTAACATGTATCGAGAATTGTCAATATGTATAAAATAACTAAATACTAAAAATATTACTATATCTGGTAAAACTACAAATTAAAAATATATTGAAAAACAGTACTAATGATAGTTTTACTTGTAAGGTTGGGTGGGGCACAAAAATTCAGAGAGTGAGTAAAAACAGTTTTTTCACAAGAAAGTCTTTTAGTTTGTTTTTAAAAGATGCAAGTGAAGTGCTGGCTTTTAAATAATCTGGCAATCTGTTATAAATTGTAGGTCCTAAATATTCTATTGATTTGCGGAACATATTGTTACTATGGTGGGGTACTGTTAAACTATTTTGAATCAGAAATTATTATATTTGCGTTACACGTAATACACAATTTAGTCCCTCAACCTCTGATCTTCTAACCATTAACACTGAAATAATAAGTACCTGATCATATGCTTACTTACATTTGAAAAAATATCATAGAGGACCATCTTATTACACCGTAAGTGCTTTGACGAAATAAGCTTCACTTTGGTTTTTAAATTGCTTGATATTACTTACTTACTTATTATTTATTATGCTTGAATTTCATACAATACATAATAATGTATAACTTGAGATAATATTCACAGCGAAGAAGCGTGACGGGGTCAGGTAGTATAATATAATAACATCAAGCGTTTATCTAGTTGTCAAACTCATGTTTACCCAGAAATATTAAAGAGACAGGATCTCTATTTTGATGGAAGTTAAATGTTTACCATAAAACTTTTACCTTCTAATTTAATATTATGTTTATATGACAAAAATCCTTATTCAATATAGTCTTTATTTAACTCAAAAAGCCTTTGTAACCCGTTATTAGAGTGTCAATGTTTAAGGTAATATAATATTTATTTTTATAGTTTTATTTTGTTTAACTGCTTGAAATGTTCGTATTTTAGACGTATATAGAAAATTGTGTAGGACCTAAGAAAACTGTTATGTTGCTTACATGTCTACACATATTGCTTCCACTCCAAATTATCTTGTCAATAAAATTAATCCATTAGGATGAAATAATGATCCTATAAAAATTAAACACATATACACGTTCGTAATTATGATTGGTTAAAATTGTAATAGGTATATTACCGTCAGCTAACTAATAGTCTGAAAGTCACCACTTTAAGTGTCTCCATATGGTTAGCAAACGATGATTCGACATTACGTGTTTCATGGTTGGATTTCAGTTCAAACTAAGAACAATATGATCTTACTATAAAATCCTCCCAATTTTGACATCTACCAAAAATATTGTGTCTGACACTCAATTTCTTCCTTAGGAAAAATTACTCTGTGTGGAAGGAAAAAAATAGATTGTGTGCTTATATAGGGAAAATTCCCTCTCGGTTCCTGGAATATTGAGTTTAAAACCAATAACATCTTATATCATGACTTCACCATCAAATCCATTTAAGCCGACATCTTTCACCCAGTGATGGACATGTTAGATTGCTTATATACAAATAGATATGAGTAATATCAAGGGCGTAGCCAGTAAGAGGGTCCAAGGGGTCCGGACCCCAAAAATGTTCAATTATTGTTTAAATAATTCAGTATTATTAAAATTTACTCCTGAAAGATTCTCAACATTGAAACAGGCCAAGAACTTTTTAAGGAACAAAATGGGGAATGAGCGGTTGACTGCACTTGGTTTACTTTCTGTCCACTACCAAAAATTATCAGTCATCTTTACCCCAAAAAATGTTTTTTTAGCTATTTTCTTGAGTAATAACTATGGGCGTCCTCTTACCTAGTAGGTATCACTTCTGGCTGGTTTATACCTTCCAGTTGAACCCACCACTGGGCACAGCAAAAACCGATGTGTCACTTCAATCTGGACAACCTTATGGATGTCCAGGAGCGGCACATCACTAACCGCAAATGTCGAGATTCTGGGGTTCATGGGCAATTCGTTGTCTAGTCTACTGTGGGAGATGACTGTTGGAGTTGGTGGGGGTTGTTCCCTAAACTCAGAGGATATTGCTAGCTTTAAACAAGGATATGCCACCCCTGCCTGCTTTGACTGGAGAGGCTGGTTTATAGAGCTGGTCTCCCCTTTTTCCGGGGAGACATGACTTTGAGATGTAGTGCCCTAATTCTTCCTCATGGATCTCGATAGGAGGCGGTTCCTACTCCCTAACCTTACCCATCCTGAATATCCTGTCACTCCGGAAGCAGCGCTAAGGTTCTTACAGGACTAAGTGCAATTTATAAGCTTCTTGGCCTGAGAAAAAAGGGCGTCCTCACCTTTTGTGTTGGGGCCGTGTTCTCTCTGCCGTAACCCCTGCGGCAATATGGCAGAGGCAAGGACATCCAGCTCATCACCCGGTGGCAAGGACAGGCTGTTCTGCGCCACTCATCTCGCTCTCGCTCCAACACCCTAGAACAGATTTTTAAGACAATTAATTTTAAATTTCAGATTCAAATACAATTGTTAGCGAGTGTTATAACTTCTTAAAAACAAAACACGATTAAATAAACCAGCATAAATAAATTTAAGATTTTGAAAAGAAATCTAAAATTATTTGGAATAGGTTTGTGGATTCTTGGAGCTATTTAATTTTCTTATTTTCATTACACATCTCATTCTGAATTCTACCTGCTCTTTCACCACTGCGAGCGGTTAGTCGACAGTGTTTGGTTTTTGCGATTTCTTGCATCGTGCTGCCGCCTAGTGTATTATTTTGAAACTGTTACGAGTATGGACTAGACGCAGTACATGACAGTTTGTGTTTGTTATTGCCATTATGTTGATTTTCTGTGGAGAAATGTTTAACAGTTTTATTGAAAGGACGAAAGAAATATTTTTTAACTTATATGAATACAATGTAATAAACAGTAAAACAATGATAATGTAATTTGTTACGATAAATGACTCATAATGAACGTAGAATATATTTTTTCCTGACTGAGTAAATAGCTAAAATCCAGTAAAAATGAGTATTCGCTAGACACTAAATATTAACATGGCAAGATTCAGGTTAACAAATGGGAACCTCGGAAGTTTTCGTCAAGGACATAGTGAAAATTTATATAAATAATATCAGTGAGTTGTAATAGAATTTATTTTAAGCTACAAAATTTTAAAACTGTATTTGCTTGTGTACAAGCCAATATACCTCTTTATAGACTCTTTGGACAGATCTGCCAATTGGTGTGGGAAACAGGTATTTTACATTAAATTGAAAAAACCAAACAATACTGCATTAGTTATAAATAATCATAACCTACAAAACTATCCGCATTAGGATAGGAACCTATCCAAAGATGAGCAGAATTTTGACTATTTAGCCTAGGTCAGTTTACTTCAGTAACCACCTAAGAAAAGTAATTGTACTAAGTTTAATATTTAGTACAATGTAAGTAGTTAAAAAATATTAACTTGTCACGGGATATTTCCTCTCGGAAACAATTTATACTGTTGTAAAACAGCTGGATCGAAATTGAAATTGGTTCTATTTATTTCAAACTAGCAGTTACCCGCCGTTTCGCACGCAATTTCGTAGGTTTTGCACCTGTATGAGCACTTCTGGTTCGAGTGAATTATATTTCCGACGCCATTGTTAAGTAAGCCTTCTTCCCACGATAAATAAAATAAAGTGTATATTTATGGTCATTTAGATTTACTCCAGTCTTAGTATTTTTTTGTTCCCAAGCTGAATTTGCTACCTCCCGACTAAGAAAATATAAATACGTACAGTCCACTATTGTGTAGTAAAGTAATAAAGTAATAGTAGTAACGAATCCTACTATTGTCCAAAGAGAATTAAGCTTTGATTTATATCAGTCTTTAAATATACAGTAAAAGTTTTTTTAATGTTTTAGACCATTTAGAGCTGGAATTGGTACATTAGTTCAAAAGAACAATCCAGCGAAATTTCATCTAGCATAGTTCCTTTTTCTGACTACTACAAAGAGAGTCTTCGGTGCCAGAATAGGTTTATCTATCTACCAGCCTCTTGAGTATCTAGATATTCTTGCAATTTATCATTCACAGTTATTATGAAACATAAATATTAAGATTACAATAGAGGTTATTTAATTAAACATATGGCTGTGCTGTCATAAAACAACGCTTCCAAAAAACAGTTGATTACATTTATACTAATATTCCCACAACTTTAGGGATCAATATGGGATTTTTTGCTACTTTAGAGACCAGTGGGGTGTATTACGGAGGGATTTTCGAGTTAAAACTATCCTATCTTTTAATTTGGACCAAACAGTACGTATCTACAAAATTTCATAGAAATTGGTTCAGTGGTATTGGAGATTAGCGTAAACGAACATCTCAACTCATGATAAAATCCAAAGTATCAATTAGAAATTAAGTATGAAATTCTTTTTATGCCAAACCAACACATAATTTATTTTAATTTCATAACAGTTAATACTGGTAGCTAACATGTAAATCTTGCTTTATTTATTTAACTACTTAGCTTTTTATCCTCAGTTTTGTATGATCATAAACAGTAATGTGTTTACTACTTGAACATTCTATCCATTTTCATGTTCTAGTTTTCTCTAAACTTAGTTCATCTCCATATTTATTTATCTCAGGAACCAGAAAGGTTGTTCATGTAAAATTTCAGTACAATCGGATGAGTAGTTTTCGTGTGAAAACAAAACAAACAAAGGCATTTTCGCATTTATAATATTATTAGGATTGTCATAAATACACAAATAGAAATAATTTCAATAAAACCAAATACACTAATAATGTACAGTCCAATCTCGATAATCCGACATTTGCCAGTCCGACACGCTCAAACAAGCAAGCTTTCGGCAGTCGGCGCTGGCCGCTCAGGCCACTGCAGTACTGTACAAGTGTACAGAATCTTTAAGTAAGAAGAAGCAAAAAAACTGTTTTAGATTTTTTAAAGGTATAAAGATGGTATTTTAAGAGTTTTCACTTATATATGCACAGTTTGGTCATTCTACTATAATTAGGTACGTAAAATAAAAAAAGTTTGTTCTTACAGTATAGTGTTTGCTTATTTTCACGTTTCTTACCGATTATAGGTTATTTATGCATTGTGTAAATGGCACCCTTGGTAATCCGGACTCCTTGGTAATCCGACAGTGTGCTGGTCCATATCCGTCCATATCGAGATTGGACTGTATAATTATATTTAATATAAAATAAAAACTGAGTGACTATACAATTTTATGAAGTAGACATCCTGTGACATACTGTCACGTGCACTGACCTGACAGTAGTATTTCCATGTTGGGGACAAGAGCAGCTGTTTGCCGGCTGAGGGACATCATAGTTTCCGTATTCTCCCAGCATTCTTTCCTTCAGTTGTTTGGGTGTGTCGTACAGTTCGTCCGTGGGCGAACCACTTGTTTCGTTGTTCGGCCTCCCCTGTAAGCCATGATAAGTTGCAAACTCGCAAGTCTAGGAATAATGTACGTCCTTAGAAGACCATAGCTAATTGAATCCTTCTTTCACAGTGAGCGGTTGAAATTTTAATTTTTAAAATATTAATGTTTTTAAATATTATATAATAAAAAATTAAATATTTAATAGTCCTCCTCCATAGACTAATGGTTATAGTCTCGGATCTCTAACTGAGAGATCACGGGTTCAAATCTCGGGGAGGGCCAATCATGTATAGACACGAAAGAGTGTGTACTTTGAAAATAAACCAGAGTACATTGAAGCCGACATAGCTAAGCTGAGGCTTATAAGAGAAGAAGACCAAAAAGGAATATTTAATCAATTTATTTTAATTTCCCACACTTACTACCTTTATACGAAATATTATATTAGTTTAACATTTTAAAATATAGAAGTATTGTTCTGCATGCAATTTCATATGAGACTTTTAATTTAGTTTATTACTGAATGAAAATAAAAATATGACATTAAAATTAATGATTTTTACTCACCGCAAGTTGGAAAGGTTTCGGTATGTCATAGTCTCCGTAAGTACTGACATGATGGCATGTGCAAGAAGATGGTAAAGGCATTGGTGGTTTTAGCTTCTTCCTTTGTGGAGAAGAGACGTTGGACTCCAGAGGTAACAGAGGGTTGGGAAACTTTGATGGCGGAGGACATTGGCATCTCTCACTTACCGTGGGTATCGCTGTGGACATCCCGGGTTGTGACCTGGGAAAATGTAAACCTTATTAAAGAATTAGAAAAAGACTGAACATTAGTTAAGAGTTTGAATACAGTTACCAACCAAAGATAGTTAATCTTACAAAGGGTCCCAAGGAAAAGCAGGTTCTCCATTATTCAGTTACAAACCGAGAGTAACAGTTCGACAAATGTCATGAGTTCAACACTATCGGTAGAGATTACGAGTGGTATGGAGTTTAATAACATTGTTTCGAATTATTACAGGAACTGCGATGGCAGAAACTCCTATAATTCTTCTCTCTTCTTTTCTGATAATTTTAGCTCGTTCTTCTAGTTAATGTTGCACAAAACATTACAAAACAATAAATATTGTAATTTTAACAAAAAAATATAAATTAATTAGCAGTTACCCGCGGCTTTGCATGCAATTTTTTACTAAAAGAACAGTACAGTAATTTATTTCTTCAATATCTTGAGATAAGTGATAATCACTTAAAGGTATTCTAACTTTATGATCTATTTAAAATTGACATGTACAGAGAGGTTTTAAGGACTCTGAAGTTGGAGAGTTAAAAAGTTTTTTTATAGGTACCTATACAATAATGCGAGTATCTCTCCAATACTATATGGGTTTTTATTGAATAGCTCCAATAATTTCAGTAACAAATAAACTATTTTAGTATAGTGTGGAGGAATTCTGAAGAGGAAGTTTTAATATTTCCAGTTAACGCAGGCCTATTTGTTACGTACTAACGAGGGTAGACTTCCAAGTGCCAGATTGCAGCGAGATATAGGGGATTATTCGAAGGCCACAACCATGGAACAGCTTACGATACTAACTTATCGAAGGAGATATGGCACTCCTAATCTGTTGCTTAGGGTAGACTTCCAAGTGCCAGATTGCAGCGAGATTAGGGGATTATTCGAAGGCCACAACCATGGAACAGCTTACGATACTAACTTATCGAAGGAGATATGGCAGTCCTAATCTGTTGCTTAGGGTAGACTTCCAAGTGCCAGATTGCAGCGAGATTACGGGATTATTCGAAGGCCACAACCATGGAACAGCTTACGATACTAACTTATCGAAGGAGATATGACAGTCCTAATCTGTTGCTTAGGGTAGACTTCCAAGTGCCAGATTGCAGCGAGATTAGGGGATTATTCGAAGGCCACAACCATGGAACAGCTTACGATACTAACTTATCGAAGGAGATATGTCAGTCCTAATCTATTGTATAGGATAGACTTCCAAGTGCCAGATTGCAGCGAGATATAGGGGATTATTCGAAGGCCACAACCATGGAACAGCTTACGATACTAATTTATCGAAGGAGATATGGCAGTCCTAATCTATTGTATAGGATAGACTTCCAAGTGCCGAATTGCAGGTAGATCTTGAGAATTATTGGAAGGCCATAACCATGGAACAGCTTACGATACTAACTTATCGAAGGAGATATGGCACTCCTAATCTGTTGCTTAGGGTAGACTTCCAAGTGCCAGATTGCAGCGAGATTAGGGGATTATTCGAAGGCCACAACCATGGAACAGCTTACGATACTAACTTATCGAAGGAGATATGGCAGTCCTAATCTGTTGCTTAGGGTAGACTTCCAAGTGCCAGATTGCAGCGAGATTACGGGATTATTCGAAGGCCACAACCATGGAACAGCTTACGATACTAATTTATCGAAGGAGATATGACAGTCCTAATCTGTTGCTTAGGGTAGACTTCCAAGTGCCAGATTGCAGCGAGATTAGGGGATTATTCGAAGGCCACAACCATGGAACAGCTTACGATACTAACTTATCGAAGGAGATATGTCAGTCCTAATCTATTGTATAGGATAGACTTCCAAGTGCCAGATTGCAGCGAGATTACGGGATTACTCGAAGGCCACAACCATGGAACAGCTTACGATACTAACTTATCGAAGGAGATATGGCAGTCCTAATCTGTTGCTTAGGGTAGACTTCCATGTGCCGAATTGCAGGTAGATCTTGAGAATTATTGGAAGGCCACAACCATGGAACAGCTTACGATACTAACTTATCGAAGGAGATATGGCAGTCCTAATCTACTGTATAGGGTAGACTTCCAAGTGCCAGATTGCAGCGAGATATAGGGGATTATTCGAAGGCCACAACCATGGAACAGCTTACGATACTAATTTATCGAAGGAGATATGGCAGTCCTAATCTATTGTATAGGATAGACTTCCAAGTGCCGAATTGCAGGTAGATCTTGAGAATTATTGGAAGGCCATAACCATGGAACAGCTTACGATACTAACTTATCGAAGGAGATATGGCAGTCCTAATCTATTGTATAGGATAGACTTCCAAGTGCCGAATTGCAGGTAGATCTTGAGAATTATTGGCAGGCCATAACCATGGAACAGCCTACGATGCCAACACACTGAAGGCATTGATTTAGCAAGTAAGGAGCGAGACTTTACAGGGATTGCGTTTCATTTTTTCATTAATTTACTATTCCTAATCTTCAAAGGTCATTAATTGAGTGGATAAAAAGAGACACAGTCAATACATACTCACCAACTGTCTGTTGAAGTGTTGCGAGTATCGTCAGAGGATGTTGATGCAGGAACCGGACATCCACCTGTACGCAAATAAGTACAGCTATGTTAAGTTTGTTTAAAATATTAACGCCAGTTTAAAAGAGTAAGTTTCCACTAAAATAATGTTAAATGAGTGTTTAGACTGGAAGCGTACACACGCAAACAACTGACCGTGAACACACACAGGACTTGGAGCCATAGTTATTGGGCCAGATATTTATTTTAAACATAACAAAATGATTTGGAGTTTTTACCAAACTACTTGTTTTGAATTTTAAAAACAAAACTGTAAATTAATCACCGTCACAGTTTTATTTACTGTACACTACTACTGTCTGATTGGATGTTCAACAAGATCACCTTCATAAAATTATTGTTGAAAAGTAGGCCTAATAAAAAAAATAAATAATTTTGAAAAATACAAATAAAACCATGTGGAATCCACAAGGACTGTCCATATGTTTTGGAATTGGGAATTTAAATCCAATTTATGTACAGTTTCAATGGAAAAGTATTTAAATATTTTACATTTTTATCTTACGAAAATCGATCCTTACCATTCACATAATAACACAAACAAACTAGTTTATATTTAAAATGTCTTCTATAACAAGACAGTATACATAAATAAGTTATAGTTTAGTAAAAAATTAAGACTTCTGATTTTGATTTCGAATAATAAAGCAGTTTTTGAAACCATTAGGTCCAACATCTAAACCTAAGTCTTCTACATTAGTGTCGTGACTTTATAGATTGTCTGTACAAAATAAGTAATCAAAAATATCTATTAAATTACATTAAAAACATAAAACCAATATTTAATACATTTTATTGTTTTGTGAGGCCTTTCGATATCCAAGATATCTTCTTCACACACATCACAAAAGACACATTTGTGATGTGTCTGAAGAAGATATCTTGGATATCGAAAGGCCTCACAAAACAATAAAATGTATTAAATATTGGTTTTATGTTTTTAATGTAATTTAACAGTGACCAATATAAGCTCCATCTACAGCAAAAATATCTATGACTAAATACATTTACTTATTTGTTTTTCAATGGGAATTTGAATGAAAAAAGTTCAATAAAAGTAGTTCGTGTTTTGATTAGGGTATAAAAGTACCAATCATAAAAATGCCAAAATTATTAAATGCCAAATCTAATAATTGCCAAAATGTTGAAGTACCGATCGCTAAAAATGTTATGACAATAGAAATATCAACAGTATCATTATCACTATCCGTATAGTTGCCCTTACAGTCCTGATACCTCTGACGTGTTCAGAAAAAACCATCGAAATGTTTCTAATATCTTTTTCTTATTATATCGTTAGATAGTTTAGAAAAATTAAAATTCCTTCTATAACGTGACCATTACTTATACAATTGAGAATTTTAATTGTTTTCAAGTTCTAAAGTCTGTGAACATTTGTGTCGTGTAGTTTCTTAAAATAGTGGTAAATCATTTTTTCATTCATATTATTAGTCTAACATTTTACTGTTGTTTCAAAATAAAGATTGGGACCATAGAAAGACAATAATGGTCCCACATTAGCTTCAATAAGTTAAACGTCAGAACTATAAAGTTATGTTGAGAAGCTAACGAGGTTGCAGAGAAGTGTTTAAATGAGCTGTCAGGGCGGAGGAAATGCTGGGTCGGCCTGTCACTGTTCATTCCTCCCCTCAAAGTCAGCCCTGGCTCTCGACAGCCTGCATTTAGTTCCTTACCTTCCTTACCTAGATGCACCTTTGAACTATTAATTAAAACATTAAATAATCTGCTATATTCTCATAAAACTATTTATCACATGCTTTTAAATAGAAACAGATCCGAACCGAATTCAAACATTTTCCCCAGAAGCTTAAATCTGAAACACCAACTTTGGATATACTTAGCTTATGAAATAGATTTTGCTTAGAGGCTCTAAGGCTTTGCTTAACACACACACAAATAAAATAATAGGTGATAATTGTTTTATAAATACAATTTTAAAAGCAGGAACACTGAATATCACACAACTAAAAAAATGAAGGAATTCAACCGAACTATATCAAATCCACAGTATTTAGTTTTGTTATTCTTTTGATAATACCTTATTGACACTGTGACTATGTAAATTCCCGATCCAGCGTCAGTGTTAAATCTGTAAGGCTGACTGAAATTCCTGATCACGTGATATAGATCGTTGTGTAAGATTGACTGAGGTTTCTCACTGTCACCAAATGAGTGTAATATTTGCTGAGATTCCTGACTAAGTATCAACAAAGGTTTTGTGTTAGACTAACAGATATTCCTGGCCAAGTGTCATAAATAATTGTGAAAGACTGACCATGACCATTCGTTATCGATAATTGTGTAAGACTGACTGAATTCTTGACCAAGTGTCACAGATAATTGTGTAACACTGACAGAGATTCCTGACCAAGTGTGAACAATAGTTTTTGTAAGACTGGTGAGTTTCCTAACCATGTCTCACCTATAATTGTGTAAGACTGATGAGATTCCTAACCAAATGTCACCTATAATTTTGTAAGACTGATGAGATTCCTAACCAAATATTGTCACCTATAATTGTGTAAGAGTGGTGAGATTCCTAACCAAATATCACCTATAATTGTGTAAGAGTGGTGAGATTCCTAACCATGTCTCACTTATAATTGTGTAAGACTGATGAGATTCCTAACCAAATGTCACCTATAATTGTGTAAGACTGATGAGATTCCTAACCAAATATCACCTATAATTGTGTAAGAGTGGTGAGATTCCTAACCATGTCTCACCTATAATTGTGTAAGACTGATGAGATTCCTAACAATTTGTCACTTATAATTTTGTAAGACTGGTGAGATTCCTAACCAAATGTAACATTTAATTGTTTAAGACTGACAGATATTCCTGACCAAGTGTCACTGATAATTGTGTAAGACTGACTGAATTCTTGACCAAGTGTCACAGATAATTGTGTAACACTGACAGAGATTCCTGACCAAGTGTGAACAATAGTTTTTTGTAAGACTGGTGAGTTTCCTAACCATGTCTCACCTATAATTGTGTAAGACTGATGAGATTCCTAACAATTTGTCACCTATAATTTTGTAAGACTGATGAGATTCCTAACCAAATGTAACATTTAATTGTTTAAGACTGACAGATATTCCTGACCAAGTGTCACTGATCATTGTGTTCGACTGATTGAGATTCTTGACCAAGTATACGGATTACACTTTTACTTTTGTGATGAACAAGTGTTTTAATGGTTTCACTGATGCTGCCTACCGGGGTTGTTGGTTTCCATGGTCCAAGCAGGAGTAAAGCCCGAGCCGGGGGTTTGAACCATGGTAGACGACCGGCTCATCGCTCCCAACTTGCTGATACAGCTCATACACCTCTCCATACTGGTCTCCGTCGTCCATATCCCTGTCTCCTGCAGCACAATAAGTTGATTGTTTACTGTATCTTATCCAGTACAATATTTCTAGATGAAGCCTTACTCTTGGTTCAGTAACCAAACTTTTAAACAACAAATAATTTTGGAAAAAACAGTTCTTGGAGTCAGGCATATTTGTTTGTAAGAGAAAGGTACGAAACATGCACTTACCGACACAATTGTTGTTCCAATCGAGCAAGCTTTGAATTCAGTTTTGTAGATATTGAATTTGCTATTATGTTTGCTTCAAAAATAGTGTCGAAGAAATACGGCTAGAAATAAGTCTTGATTTTGCTAGATGTGGATCATTTGATTCTGTTACTTGATCTCATATGTATTCTGTTTTTAGTATTTTTGACATCTACAGAAATTGTATTCTTAGCTGAATTTCTTTTTGAAAATCGCGCAAAGAGCTGACTTTTGTGTTTACACGTAGACTGTGGAATGTTCCTAAGAACTTTTCTTGGAAATGTTAGAACATACAGAGTGAAAAGTATACGCGCTACTTATAGTGAGCTGCAGATTTAATCAGTAGAGTTCCAGATTTGTTGCTAACTACTAAGTCTTAAGTTATACTAAACCAATTTTTCCAATCAACGCGTCATTGGAAGCTAATGAAGACCGGGTTCAGGAGTTCAAAGTGGATTGTCTGGAATTGAGCCTAAACAGCAAATAGTGCAGCAAAATTTATTTGCACCCTTTTGTTGACTGAAGATTCTTGACGTCATGAGTTTGATAGTGAGCGAACACACTGTGAAGTATGACATGGTTGACCGAAATATTAAAAAAAGCCTCGAACAGACGCTATGCCGACCGATTATATGAACCTCTGTTCGTGTAGATGATACAATTAAAGATAATTGGCCAAATATGAACAACTGTAGCAAAGTCTAAACTTAGACGGTGAAGAAAAAAAAATTTCTGATAATCCATCGGAGTACCTATGACATATGTGAATATGTTTTATACGCTCCATTTCAGGTCGCGTTAAACCTCGTTAATTTGAAAAAATTCGTATAAATGGTGGTATAATGATATTTCTCTTTGTTGATAAGTAATACCAACTTCTGGAAACGGTATTTAATCAAAACTGGCTCTGTAAATATTTGGTTCATAATACCTCATATACTGGTACTAAACTTTCCACTACACTTAAAAGAGAATTAAACTTGAGATTTTAAAGAGTAAACAGTATATAATATTTTCACTCATGTTTTATAAAATTTACCAAGGACGTAGCCAGTGAGGAGGTCCAAGGTGTCCGGCCCCCCCAAATTTTTAATTTACTTTTTTAGTAAACTAATATTATTATTTAAAAAATTCAGTATTACTGACTTGTACTGCTGAAAGATCGTTCTCAAAAAAAGAAAAAAAAAACGGGTGGAGAGCTTTTTAAGGAACAAAATGGGGCCTTACTACGGATGGGAAAATATCAGTTGTCTGGACCCTCCTCCTTTAAATGTTTTCCTGGCTACGTTATTGAAATTACCCGAGCTTATTCATAGATTAGAATCAATTAATTGTCAAACAAGGCTTTTGGAGTAGAAGAGATTACTGAAAAAGTTGTAATTCCTATGTTACACATACAAAATAAGGGTTGTCTTGTAATGTTTATTTAACATACAAAACATTTAGTATAAACTTAACGACATATTTCAACCATATCCCGTTACTATTTGTTAGTGAACGTGTGATGTACCTGGTGATAGGTATCGGATGTGTCGGTGACAGAGGCGGTGTCAGCATAGTCACAGTCGGGCCGAGTCTCGCATGAAGGCCAGGCCACGGCATCCTCCAGGCCGCTTGCCCCGCACAGATCCGCCTCGACTCGCTTCTTTGGGCTGTCCAGCGCTGGAAACAAGGGGACGTTCGAGATAATGTAACTTTGACAACTAAGGCACAACTTTTACAAACACATTTTTGTCTATTTTTAGGATTTTCTTTTCATGTGATTACAATCGGAATCCTCAAACCTTTATTGAGGCGACTACTTGTTTTGGCGTGCTATCGACAAATGTTTTTGCAGGAGGGAAACTTTGGTTTCGCGTCACGGAACGTCACGGCACGCTTTTTGCTCTGTAGCCGCTAGGGGCGGGACTATCGCGGCCATTTTGATGTCAGGGCGTTTCTCCGTTCAGTTCAGTGGCTATCCAGGCGTGCTAGTGAGGGGTTACTGCCGCTCCTTATTGAAGTGACTACTTCTTTTTGCAGGGTATGGATGTATGTTTTGCCCGGGGAAAAATGGAAAGGCTGTTGCAGGACTGACCGACAGAAGTGACTACTTCTTATAGCGGACTGTGAATATATATCTTGAAAAAGTACGTTTGATAATTATTAAATGGTTATTTCTATATTTTAAAATAATATGAGACTCGATTCCTCAACATAAAAACTGACTTGTAAATATTAAAGTAATACCTATTTATACCTTATCATTATTATTGTTTGTATTAGTTTCTGTAATTTCGTCAGTATTATTTTCAGTCATTATATTTCAACAATGAAATCATGGTTTTATAGTAACTGAAATAAGAAATAAAACCTTTGGAATACAATCTTGCTAAGTAACCTGTTCTTCCATAGCTTGTGTTTATGTTTTTATCGTTTGAAATTGTTAAACGTAATTTATGTTTTCAGAATAAAATTAATTGTTTTCACGTTACTTCAGAAAAATTTTATTAAAATCTGTTTTTACGTAATTTATTTTTTAAGTAAATGCAAGGTAAGGCTGAATGTAATTGACAAAAGGTAATAATTATAATCAACAGAAAGCCTAATTGACTTCCAGGATTAAATTACACAACGGCTTTGTTAGCTAAAAAAAGATTTAGTTAATTTATTTTTAACTCTTTTTAAAATCTCGTCAGGACGAAACTAGTACTGAACTGGAATAGGAATTAATATTAACCGTGCTGAAATTCAATTAAGAGTTCAATGAGCTTTAAATACTGCAATTAAATGGTGCAGTAGGTTAATAAATTTTACGTTGGATTCATTAATAAATAAATTAGTAGTTCGTAGATTTATTCAAACCAGTATTTTACCATATATTTTAGTCTGTGTTTGGTTTTATTCACAGCCCGTTATACGAAGTAGTCACTTCTGTCGGTCAATCCGCTACTGCCCTTCCATTATTTTCCCGCGTGCAAAATATACATCCATAACCCGCCAAATAGTTACTTAAATAAGGAGCGACAGTAACCTCTCACTAGCACGCCTGGATAACCACTGAACTGAACGGAGAAACGCCCTGACATCAAAATGGCCGCGATAGTCCCGCCCCTAGTAGCTACAAAGCGAACAAGCGTGACGTGACGTTGTGTGACGCGAACAAAAGTTTTCCCCCTGCAAAACATACAGCCATAGCCCTCCAAAAGTAGTCGCTTCAGTATCAGTTTGAGGATACCAATTGTAATCAAGAAAAACTAAATACTAAAAATATACCAAAATGTGTTGGAAAAAGTGGTTAAATATTTAATCACATAGCCAATTGTAGTTGACTATTTGTGGTTGACTACTTGTCTTGTGGTGACAACAAATAGTATGGGAATATCAGAACTTGGATCTATCTTTTTTTAAACTAATCTTTTGTTTTAACTTCTCACTAAACTCTGTGAAAGTTCTGGAACCTTTTTTATAAAACGTTAATTACAGTTTCAGTTGTCTATATAGACTTACCATTCTTAGTGTGATGACGTTTCCTGGAGTACAGTTTACCTTCGGCAGCCAACTGGAAAGCTCTGGAGATGTCTTTCCCCTGATCCGACACCAGGACGTACAGACCCTCCCCGCGGCCACACCGTGAGCCTCCCTCGAAGCAGAAGCGATTTTCGACAACACCATACCTCCTGCAGCAGATACATTTCCACTTTGGAGATCATATGGATTTTAATATTTAGTACACTCCTATGGGCTCCATTGAACGACTCCATATAATTAGGTTTTAGGTTAAATATAATTTTGGATTATACATTCAAAAAGCTTATTTTACTTTTTTGTTTTATTCTCATGCGTAAAACATTTTAAAGCCCAAAATCCCCAAGTTTATATTTTATCCCATTTATCTTATTTTACAGTGGTCTATTTTTAATCTATCACTTATTGCTTTTTTATTTACCTTATTCCATAAATACACTTTTTTCTTTTCAAATTATAAATACAGTCCTAGACTTGATAGTTAATATATGTCGTATTACCTAAATACTTTTAATGTTTGTGCCGGTAACTGCCACGTGTAACTACGCAGCAAACGTACTAACATGACTAAAGATACAATATTTTGGTAATTTTAACTTCATTTACATAACAAATATTTATTTGTATTTATAATAAAATATTCTAAATAAAGTTGTTCTTGTAAAACTTATGTACAATGGCTGTGCTTTGAATTATTCTAACTCAATAGTTAGAGTTTACTATAACCAAAGGAACTTTACCTTAAAATCTCAAACAGCCACAAAGTGGTATAGATTTATACCTTAGAATATAAAAACATTCAATTGTTTTATTTTTTCTGATACCATAAATGACACTTGCTTTATAGACCAACCTCTAGACAGCTAGGTTTGACGTGCAGGCTATTGGCACCCATGATTAATTCGTAGGATTTGAATCCATTTATATTCAACTCTAATTCTACAATGTTAGAATACTAATTTCTCAAAGAAATTAGAAAACTAAAACATTTCGAGAAATTGTTTGAATAAAGTTTAAAAGTAAGTACAGCACTATATCAAACGGACGATTTACTTTTCATTTGCAATATTATTATTAAAAATGTTAATCAATAAAATATATTTATAAATAATGTTATTTATATGTACATGTTTTAAATATTTAAAGGCATTTTAATATTGGATAGACTTGTCTCTCTTTGGGGAATAATTTTGATGCAGCCTATTACTCTGAAACTACCATTGCTTTAAACGTAATAATTCCCCATTTTATAATAATGTTGGAATGCAATATTGAAAATTTATCTCATTAAAATAAAAAAAATCTAAATCAAACTGAGACTACAGAGAGAAATTGAACGAGGGCGAAATGAGATTACGAATTAAACATCATAAAACTTATTAATTGATTAAAAACTAAGACATTATTTACATTTAAATTAAGCTGTGGACGCTTCGTATTGATTTGAGCCAGTTTCTGTGATTTGATTAAAATAGTTATTTGTAAGGACCATGTATTTTCAGACCCACTACAGCAGTGGCCACGAAAGAGTGCAGTCGGCACAACACGTCAACTGTCGCCTGCATAATCCTCAAACTAACGTAGTTATTTGGTTAGCTCGGTCCTCATTGGCTGCTCCAAGGTCACGCGCCAAATATGCTCCTCCCTCAACCGCACTCTTTGGTGGTCCCTACTATAGTGACCTAATAAGGTCCAGTTTCCAAAATATTTAGCCCTTTACAATTGCAGCCTAATTATTTATCGGTATTTCATTTTCTTCAAATTGACGTTCCACATAACCTGATTTACCAAGCGTTCCCTACCCTCAAAAAACAGTTAACATGTTAAAAAATGTCGCAATGTGGTATCTAATTTCAAACTTTTCTTTTCGCCAAAGACTATTTGGTATGAATGAGATTGGAAGATGAGAGGTTTAATAATTACTGTAACACATCTTGTAATATTAGTAGTGATAAAACTTATAAACTTTGCATAAATGCATGTTTTCAAAGTTAGTTAAGTACAAATAATGAACGGAACTAAAACTGTTTTTAAATTTAATACAATTCATATCTAAATTGACCTCCAATCCTATTTGCATGTAACAATACTGCTTGGCAAACGCCTTGCAATGTTTCTACACAATACATTAACGTACCTCAGTTGACCGATTTGCCAATACCCGACCAGTCGAGGTGGGACGCCCACGGTCATGCAGAACTGACGTTCCTGGATGTGGAGGCGGGCTGGTCCAGGGGGAATCTTGCCTCGGGCGGGGGCCGACTGGATCTGGACTAGGAACTGCTCATCTGGACACCCAAGTAAACAGAATCATGAAGGATCCGCAATTAGCGAAATACATAATCATGAAGAAGAAAGCTCTTTGAAGCCATTGAGACAACTAGTAACAGTGCTGCAACAGCAAATAGTAACGATAAGATAGCAATAGCACTGGATGTATGGTAGTGCTGTAAAACCTATTATAGAATATGAAATAGCAAAGTAAAGAAGGAAAGGTAGTTTGAATTATTGAGGAACAAGATGAAGAGAACTGTCGTCTAACTCAATCTCTACAACTTTCAATCCTTACAAATTCCGACAACATACATTTCGTTCCTCTTTGGACCAAAAAAGTATTTTCAAACGTATTTGCAATAAACTTGCTAACTTCCTCTTGGATAATCACAGCAATATTCTTTTAGCTGAAAATGAAGACTCCCAGTTTCTTTTCATAGTTATTTGACGGTGATTAATGCATCTATGGCGAGAACGGTTGATTCAATGTTAATATTGAGTTAAGCGCCATTTCACCTTCCGTGTAGTGCAGCTTCTGAAATCTGACTACGAAGTGATTGTTCCGCCGTACTTTGGGATCGTGTCTTTAACGTCGTAATGGGAGAACACCTTTCATCTAGTAAGATTCACTGAATTGCTGCTGGTTAAACCAGACAGTCCTATTATTTTAGATGTCCATGATGCCGAAACGATGTACAGGGTTTTGGACGTCTTACTCGAAGACATTTTGGATCTCTCCAGACGGACGTAAACACCAGATTCCAGATGTCAAGTCTGTGCTACTGCGATAAAGACGCTGCACTAGGCGGAAGGTGAAATGGAGCTGAACTCAACTTTCGTACATTACTTAAGTGTCTGACAGTTGGCTTTAAGTGTGGCAAGCAAAGAATAACATGATCATAGAACAGGATTTTGTTCGAATTGTCTAACCCTTCGAACTGTTCTTTTTCTTCCTTACGACAATCCCTCTATCCGTTTCACGAAATTAAGATTTTGTCCATACAATGAAAATTGGTTCCCAGATCCAATACTAATTCAATTCGGATCCTTTTAAATTAAATTCTTGCTTGGCAAAATGGTAAATTTTATCTAGATAGTTCAAATCTCACCTTCCCTCAAATTTTTGGCAATCTTCACCTGCCACTGAATAAGTCACTCTCTACCGTAACATCCTGGCAGATAACGGCGATAGTTATGGACTATTTGTAAAGTTATATTGAGTTATGTTATATTGAGTGATGATCTCACCTTCTCCAAGGTTGTTGGCAATCTTCACTTGCCACTGGATGAGTCGCTCTCTCGTGTCAAATGCGAGGACCACAGTAACATCCTGGCAGATAATGGCGATAGTGTTGGACTCTTTGTCAAGCGTAAAACCTGAAACATACAATCTGGAGTAAAATTATGAACAAGATATTGTTTTATTATTTTATTTATCAACATTTAAGACTTAAGACTTGATTAATGTAAAAAATTTATGGGATGCATCTGACTATCTGAATGCAGTGAAGAAACGAGAGGATATTACAGCAAAGAAGGAAGGTTATAGTATATCTAATCTTCGTTGGCTTTAATGTACAATTAAACGTGAGAACTACCTGAATGAACTCCAAGGAAGTGCTGAAGAGATAAGGACGCCTTGGTTTGTCCTTGCTTGTATCTGTCCTTGCTGTCCCTGTACAGCTGGAGATGGAGACAGTCTGAAACATTAAGAAACCCTACTTTAGTCCACCACATAAAAGAGGCAAAACAAGAGTAATGCTTTGTTTGATTTTAAATTCGCCGTAGTTACTTTAAGAGTAAAGTATTTATACATGCAAAGAAAGCAGTTGAAGATATTGTAAAAGAAAGTGTTTTATTTCCAGTTTTACGAAGTCTTATTTTGCATTTGTATGTCCTAAACGCCGTTTCTCCTATATTTTCTATTTTCGATATATCTGGAATATCCTTACGGAGGTCTCCATTTTTGTAAGACTATATATATATATATATATATATATATATATATATATATATATATATATATATATATATATATATATATATATATATATATATTAATTATATATAATGAATCTGCATACACACACTTAAAGTAAATTGTCTTATTTCAAAATTAAATTAAAGTAGTTTTATTTTACCAGGCGAAGTTAGGGCTAAGAAACCCTCTATAACACTTAACCCAGGGACCAATGGCTTAAAGGTGACTTCCGAACCACCACCAATGGCCGGGCAGGCGGGCTGCTATCAAGGACAGGATGGCTAAGTGGTCACCCATCCAGGCAGCGGCCACGCTCGACGTTGCTTGATCCGGTTATCTTGCGATAACCGTTGTACTCGCCACACTACGCCATCGGCAACCACGTGAAGTTAGGGCTAAGAAGCCCTCTCTAACACTTAACCTGGGGACCAACGGCTTAAAGGTTACTTCCGGACCACCACCAACGGCCGGGCAGGCGGGCTGCTTGCAAGGACAGGATCGCTCAGCGGTCACCCATCCAGGCAGCGGCCACGCTCGACGTTGCTTGATCCGGTTATCTTGCGATAACAGTTGTACTCGCCACACTACGCCATCGGCAACCAGGTGAAGTTAGGGCTCAGAAGCCCTCTCTAACACTTAACCTGGGGACCAACGGCTTAAAGGTGACTTCCGAACCAACACACAAAATTATTTAGGTATAGGCATACTTTATTGTCGTATTTAAAAGTTTTTGTTATACTTTTTATTAAGATTAGAATTTATAAATTTCAACCTAAAAATAAGTGGTTGCTGGTGTACAGTTAATCCACTGCGTTATAAAGTATGACAATGCTCGGTTACAACACTGTGCTGGCCGATGGGACATAATTTAACGTATGTAAATCAGATTTGGCTGTAATGACTGCTGTGTGTGGAATGTCACCGCTTGAGAGAATTTTGGCCACATTGTTACCAATGTGTAATACTTGGCACCAATGGGTCCATACCGCATCTTCTAGATCCGATTGAAAGTCTTATTCATACTTTTTAAAATATACATTTTTGCATTTAAATGGGATTTTGCCCTGAATGTATCCATTCATTATTTCAATATCCACAAAAAATAAATTTCACCTTTGGTTTATATACAGGGTGAATAAAAAGTCAGGACCCCTTCTATTTTTTTCAAAAATGTATGTCAGGATATATCCTTTGGGTGATGGTGCTTTGTGAGATGGGAGTTTCATTTGATGATTTTGAACATTTATTGTGCCCCCCAAAAATACGGAATTTGGAGGGCAACTCAAAAAATCCAAATGCCAACCTCCTGAAGTGACCCCTTACTTTGAAGAGCACAAACAAACTTAAACCATGGTGGAAACCAGAGATCGCTATCTCTAATAAAAAAAATAATAGGTCGTCAAACTTTTTAGTTCTTTTAAATGAAGTCTCTACACTAACATTTAGAAAAAAAACTATTTTAAAACGTTGAAGATTTAAGAAATAGGATTGTTGAGGCCTGCAACCAAATACCACTTCAGACTTTTCAAAACGTGAGAGAGGAGCTCACTCTAAGTTTGTCCCAAAGTAATACCGAGTGTTACCAGAAGAAACTATTTTTTAAAAACTCACCAAGTTGCCAAGTAAAATCAAATGTTCAAACTGAAGCACTCTCTACTACATGGCTATGTATTTATTTGGATATTTTTTCTCTCCTGTCATGGTATCCAATGATTAGTGTGTACCATCATTGGAAAGAAGCATGTAAACCTTTTTAGTATTTATTTTAGATAGCTTTTGACATATGCAGACAGAGAGAAATAAAAATTTTCCAGAAATCATAGGATTCGCTGTCGCTCAGCCAGCAATAGTTATACAGAACTATATTTGCTGTACGAAAATTTTAAATAAATTCTCAAATAAAATAGATATGAACAATCCGTGCCAGTATGAAATTAAAGAAACAAACAATACAAACATATTTGAAAAAATACATTTTTTTGTAATAAAATAAAATCATTCTATTTTTTAGTGTGACTAGGTTTATTCATGCAAAATATAATATAATACTTTACTTTAAACATAGCACCGTGTACTTCTCGTATTATCGTAGTTTATTAAGGCCCAAGTTCGTAATAAAAAGACGAATTAATTACAACTAAATTACATACATTTTATATCAAAACAAGAAAGAACCAAAATACTTTTCGCATTAAAAATACTTTGCTTGAGGTTGAACGTGATGAATCAGAACTCGGGAAGGCATTGTTAACAGCGAGGGATCGGAACATGGTAAAACAATTAGTGAATACATGGACCAGTTTATTGTTCCCAATGTCCCAGTATTGATTTAGGCAATTTGGCTCTTACGATTGGTGTGTCACATTTGTTTAGTTTTCTCAAAAGCTCTGTTTTTGTGGATTAGATTAAGCTTTCTATTTAAAAATGATTAATGTTTCATTCAGTTCAGATAAAAGCCTTTAAAGAACGAATGCTGGGATTAAAAAGCAGATAAAATTGCATGGTTTTATTTCTAAAACTTATTTCCTTCTTCAGCTCCTTAGTTGTAACAAAATATAAATAAAAAAATATTGAAAGGTAATAATATTGATATAGAATAACGGCTATTCAAATTTATTGTTACAACATAGAACTATACTACCAATGTATTTTTATGTTTTAGTTGTAATAATTAGAAAGGATTTTAAGTCTTTTATTAAGTTTTATATCCAGTTAGTGAGATGATATTTTTTTTAGAGGAGTTACAAACTTGATAAAGAATTGACGGGTACTGACTTTTAAAATTTGGAATTGATTAACGTATGTAAGTATGTTCCAAAGTGAGCGAAACTTAAAAAAAAACTAAACCAGGTTTTTGGAAAATGATTTTTTAATTTAAAGTATAAACCATACTTCTTTTTTATCTTAGTCACCATTTTTATCCAGGCATCGGCAGAAAATAATCAGCTTATGTACCCCTTCTTCATAAATCCGCTTCCAAAGAAGACATATATCGATTAACGGCTACTGTATGGCACCACGAGGCTCTCAAAGCGTTGTCCGTCCAAAAACCACTCTTCATTGCGAAGGACAAGATAGTAGTGAGAAGGATTAGGTCGGGGTTGAACGATATATACTCCAGATTTTCCCATCATATTTTATGGCACCACGAGGCTCTCAAAGCATTGTCCGTCCGAACACCAATCTTCATGTGAAGGCCGAGTCAGTACTGAGAAGGATTAGGTCGGGGTTGAACGATATACAGGTATACTCCAGATTCTCCCATCATATTGTATGGCACCTCGAGAATCTCAAAGCATTGACCGTCCAAAGATCGACCTTCACGTGAATTAGATAGTAGAGAGAAGGATTAGGTCGGGGTTGAACGATGTATACTCCAGATGTGCCCATCATATTGTTTGGCACCTCGAGAATCTCAAAGCATTGACCGTCCAAAGATCGACCTTCACGTGAATTAGATAGTAGAGAGAAGGATTAGGTCGGGGTTGAACGATGTATACTCCAGATGTTCTTATCATATTGTATGGCACCTCGAGAATCTCAAAGCATTGACCGTCCAAAGATCGACCTTCACGTGAATTAGATAGTAGAGAGAAGGATTAGGTTGGGGTTGAACGATGTATACTCCAGATGTTCTTATCATATTGTATGGCACCTCGAGAATCTCAAAGCATTGACCGTCCAAAGATCGACCTTCACGTGAATTAGATAGTAGAGAGAAGGATTAGGTCGGGGTTGAACGATTTATACTCCAGATGTGCCCATCATATTGTTTGGCACCTCGAGAATCTCAAAGCATTGACCGTCCAAAGATCGACCTTCACGTGAATTAGATAGTAGAGAGAAGGATTAGGTCGGGGTTGAACGATGTATACTCCAGATGTTCTTATCATATTGTATGGCACCTCGAGAATCTCAAAGCATTGACCGTCCAAAGATCGACCTTCACGTGAATTAGATAGTAGAGAGAAGGATTAGGTTGGGGTTGAACGATGTATACTCCAGATGTTCTTATCATATTGTATGGCACCTCGAGAATCTCAAAGCATTGACCGTCCAAAGATCGACCTTCACGTGAATTAGATAGTAGAGAGAAGGATTAGGTCGGGGTTGAACGATTTATACTCCAGATGTTCCCATCATATTGTATGGCACTTCGAGGCTCTCAAAGCACTGACCGGCCAAAGATCGACCTTCACGTGAATTAGATATTAGAGAGAAGCATTAGGTCGGTGTTGAATGATGTATACTCCAGATGTTCCCATCATATTGTATGGCACTTCGAGGCTCTCAAAGCACTGACCGTCCAAAGATCGACCTTCACATGAATGACATAGTAGAGAGAAGGATTAGGTCAGTGTTGAACGATGTATACTCCAGATGTTCCCATCATATTGTATGGAAGTTCGAGGCTCTAAAAGCACTGACAGTCCAAATATCGACCTTCACGTGAATGAGATAGTAGAGAGAGAAGGATTAGGTCGGTGTTGAACGATGTATACTCCAGATGTTCCCATCATATTGTATGGCACTTCGAGGCTCTAAAAGCACTGACCGTCCAAAGATCGACCTTCACGTGAATGAGATAGTAGAGAGAAGCATTAGGTCGGTGTTGAACGATGTATACTCCAGATGTTCCCATCATATTGTATGGCACTTCGAGGCTCTCAAAGCACTGACCATCCAAGAATCGCTCTTCTTTTGAAGGAATAGAAAGTAGTATCGTCGGGTTTGAACGATATATACTCCAGATGTTCCCAACATATTGCCGTTTTCTCTAGTTTGACATCTAAGATGTGTGGATGAAAATAACATCTTAAATCAAGTAAATACCAGAAATTGTCATGTCTTGTGTTTTTAATTCCTTGATATAAAATTTCTAAGTCTTTTCAGATTATGTCAGCACTTATTCTTCCTTTTTGGCTAGAAAAAAGATATGTCGTTTCAATATATAAGCGAACAATAGTTGAAAGCGCATAAAGTGTTGAAATCTTTGATCGCTATTTTCTTTAAAATGTCGACTATCCCATTTCATGTATTCTTACTTCCTTTAGCTGGGCAGAAGTGGAGTTATAATCACCAGTATATTCGATAATTATTTATGTATCGTCTTCAGTTTGGAATAAAAACTCATTATTTTCATTGTTGTTGTTAATTCCCTTTGTTCAATATAGTTAGTAAAATAAGTGAGTGAAATGAGTTTGATAAATTTTATAACATCCAACTTGAAATCAATACTACACATAATATAAAATAAAAAACAAAAACATGTGAACCCATAAAAACACGAATTTAAAGGCAGAAAAATAGGCAGAGTAAGATTATTACAACTCCAAGATTGATTCCAGAATGGTGGTTAAAAATGGAAATCGCCCCAAAGTTCGACAATAAACTTTCGTCGAATCACTAATGCAAAACCCTTCATTATCGATAATAAATGCAAATAAATGTAGAAACTTTATGAAACATTTCAACGATTCATAGCCAATTAGTAAATGTCTGAAGCTACTGAAAACCCCCCAACTTCTTCAATTAAAGTTAGTAAGATAGGGTATGCGTTATCATAGTTCGGGTTTTGAGGGTTTTAAATAAAATTTGGGTGCATAATATTGATATAAATTTAATTATTGGTAAAACTGTTCTTTCAAATTTAGTCACAATTGTTAATATATGATCTCATAAAATTAAGAACATGATTAAGTTTATACTAATAATGGTATTATTGTTACTATATACTATATTTAATAAAAACCATTAAATCCATTCACAATGTCCAGAAAGATGCTCACACAATTAAACTCATAGTGTGGTTTCGTATGCGAGTAAACAAAATGTCTCCTTGTTACATTTTATATAGTTATAAATACTGAGCCAGAATCCCGTGGAACTGTTTTTTTGTGTGTTATAAAATCTGTTGCTTACGTAGAGGCATAGATTACAATGAGTTTTATGTGCATATTATCAATTACCTCTTCAGTGTGATAAAGTTTTTGATGTTGTTAAAAATTTATGACTTTAATTAGAGATTTGCATGCTCATTTTGATAAATTCTCCTTTTTAGAACGTAACTTGCAACAAAGCATAACAAGCTTTTTATTTGTATAAATAGCGAGGTTATTAAAGAACTATGTTATCATATGTCACGAATACAGAAATAATTTCAAAAAGACTGATGGGTACATCACAGAAAAAAGACATAAAGTGTGGTACATCATTTGCAAAAACCAGACATAGTGGCCTGAGTAAGAAAATGCATACTTTTCCTTTACCAAGTGTATGTAATAACATTGAAGTAAAAAGGAGCGCAACATTTTCAAGCCCTTCTGAGGTTTCAAAGGACTTCCTCTAACCGGCCCTTATACAATAATTGCATGTCCTCATTCGAATATACGATTTATACTCACCGGAACATACCTTTGATACTCGTACTTAAATCTGAAACCTATTATGAATGGATTAGAGAGTAACGTAAACTAAGAACATTTATTTTATGAACGCGTTATAGATTTTATTGTCAAACGTGCTATGCGTAATCGTTACGTTGACAACGTTCAGCTCTCCAACGTGAATCAGACTTGAGATGTCTGACTGAAATGTCATCGTTGACTATTGCCAAAACGATGTCAAGCAGATCCTGGCGAAAGATCGTCGAAATGTTTGCGTTGCGCGTGGAAGGGACGGCGTTCAACCCTGATCCACTGTGCGTCAAAGGGTTCGAAGTACGCATCAAAGGAATGTTTGCGGTGAGGATACGCGTAGTCTGATGGCATGCACGCTGTGACGTGATCACGCTCCACGATTATCCCTACCTCGGTTCGGTCACGTGTCGATTTCTGATGAGAGAGTGCAATTTAATCGTGATCGGATGGAGGCAGCTAGATGTTCTACATATGATTAACTTTTATCGCGAACATACTCTGTTTTAAGACCGAGAACATATCACCAACACAAAAAAAATAATTTGAATTTGTTGCGTTGATTTGTAACAGTACTTCTTGTTCTTAATTCCTCATTAGATGTCATGAAAGTATCAAAAGTGCACAAAACAAGTATGCACATAACTAGGAATCTGATGCTGCCACAGACTTGGCTCCTGGAATCTAGAATCTACATTCATCTTAGACCCAAAAAATTTCTGAAACGAAAAAGCTCAAAGGGAAGTTCGTTTGTATAGTTGGTTGCCTACTCTTGAACCTTATCTTCGATGGGTTAATCTAGACGTCAACTCTTTCGACACTCATCGTGCATACAGAGACAGGCAGAAATCAGATTTCGTCATCAAAAACTGACTGGAGAGGCTTCACTAAACTCTTAGCTATAAAAGACCAATTTTACTGCTCTTTAACTTGGACTTTGTCTATTTATGCACGCAAAATAGAGTTTAAATTGATTTTGCTGTAGTTTGAACTGTACCCAATTCGAGTTTTAAATTAAATGTTCTCTAGTTTTAACTTTACCCTCGATGAATACTAAAACTGATTATTCTGTAGCTTGAACCTTATCCCTCAATGTATGCAAAGAAACATTTTAAATTACCATCTTTTAGCTTAAATTTTGACCTTACATAGACACAAAGTGGAGTTTAAAACTGATATTCTGTGACTTTAACTTTATTTCTTCTTGCGTCAAAGAAGAGCTTCGAGTGCAGTCGTCCACTTATCTATTTCATACACTTTGAATATGTATTTAATACACAGTGAAGTTTGCTACGCTCAAGTACAAGTATTGAAAGGATATGTTTCTGCTCGTTACTACAGTATTAAGTTTTAATAACTTATTACTCACATTACAACTTCGTACTAAGTTCTTCATTCAAAGCTGAAAATGCTAAGCGAGTTTCTTAAATTTATTCAAACTTAGACAGCTTAGAGGTATATATTTGACTATATTAGTTCTGTATAAGTAATACAATCAAAGATTATATTTAATCACCTTCTTAAACCAAATTTAAACGCATGTGTTTGAAAAACGCAAATATGGATATTAAATAAATTCTGGGAGTATTAAAATTATTGTCACTAATACGTGTGACATTTCAAAATAAATATATACTAGCGACTTTATTTTGTTTTAATAGATGGGGCTTTGAAAGGACATAGCCAGAGAGGGGGTCCAAGGAGTCTGGAACCCCCTCCAAATTTTCAATGTTTTCAATTACTTTTCTTAGTAAACGTTTATTATTATTTAAATAGTTCGGTATTACTTCCATGTACTGCTGAAAGATTTTCCTCAACATTGAAACGGGTCAAGAATTTTTTAAGGAAAAAAATGAGGCCTTACTCTCATTCCTCGCCCCCCCAAAAAGTCTCTCTCTTATCTGGATCCCCCCAAAAGTTATTCCTGGCTACGTTATTGGGGTGAATTTTGAAAGGAGACTCTCGATGATACAGCGAACAGGGATTGTACCAGCGAACAATTGGACAGAGGGTAGCTCATAATATTTAAACAGAAGCGTGGTTTTTCGTCTCCTACTATACAAAATTTCGAAACTTTTTCACATCAAATGACGGTCAATCTAACGACGCGAAACACATTCAGATCTGTTAGCGTTCCTTTTCATTTATCTTGCATCTTGGATTTTAGACGTAGACGGTGTACATAGTAACTTTATAAAACTACATTTAGTAACAGTGATAAGGCTAAGAGTATTAGCGAGGGTATATTAAATCCGCTTTACAGCAGCCACAGTATGAAGCTTTAATGATTACAAATGGTCCGCTTACAGTTGTTGTAAGCTGTTAACTACTGCTGCCTCCCTTGTTGTAAGGTCAAATTAACTCAACCACAATCTGTACCTCGCTATTATCGACCTGTAGTTCACCTTACATAATGAATGCCTTACAGAATATTTGGATAAATTCAACTTTGAATTAGCTGGGACAATGATTAACAACTGTGGCTACACTACGTGTTGTGGATGTACTACTATAAACATGTACGCAAGCATGTTAATGAGTAAGTTACACATTCGTGTTCAAGCTTGTTCTGGTGTAAAATTCACAGCTCTTATGTCAAAGTTCATGTGGTATAAATTGTACATGCTTTATTTTCCAACTTTTTCTTTTTGCCAAGTATGTATACTTAAAATTGAAAACTGTTATCAACATTGAAACAAGTTAAATAGTTTTAATTTGAAAGATATACTAAAATCATATACTTGAAAGGTGCTGAATTTAAATGAACCTCATAATTATACATTCTAGTAGCTCTTTTAATATTGGAATTATTTATAAATGTAAAAACAAACACTCCAACAACATAATTTTCATTTCTGTGGCTTTTCGTGCTCAAGGGACACATCATCAGACCCACATAACCGAATAAAAGTGGTTACAATAATAATCTAATGGTGTGTTTCTTGAGCACGAAGGACCTCACAGAGATAAAAGTATATTATTGGAGTGATTGTTTTTAAATTTATACTCATAATTATATGTAATTCTGTAAACAATTTCTGAAAATTTCACTCGAAAAAATTGAGTTTCGTCTTTCTAATAACTTCTTAGCGAATGTTTAAAAGGTCTATCTTTTTAAGACAAACATGTCAAAGTCTTAGTCATATAAAATGTTTATTTTTTCTTTTCTAAAGCATATTTATAGTATTAAAAAACTAAAATCAAGTGTTATTCTTCAAAAATTTCAAAAAAAATTGTAAAAAAAGCACCATAAGGTACTGTAAATAGCTGATATTTCTATATAAAACTAAGATTTAAAACTACCATATTTCTTATCGAGCGATTATGTTTATACCTTTCATAAGAGAGGTCAATGCGTATGATCTTAACATTGTATTTATGTAATATTACTTATCGAGTAATATTCAGTACCCGACTACCCCAACAGAGAGCAAATCTCTCAGCTCTAATGCGCCACTAGCCAACTAAGTTCAGAACTATCTTACAGTTAGTCTGAGATAGTAGTTTGTGGTTATACTATCTGACATATTAATGTAAAATACAGCAAACAGAGTATTCCATAAATTTACAATAGGAAATTTGCTGAGAATCTCACTGAATGAAAATTGAAATGGTAACGTACAGTCTATAAACATTAATGTAAAGCTTTCTCCCATGTGAGTGGAATATTGTCAATATACCTATTTAACAAGGCTTATAACACATTTTTTTACTTTTCACAGATTCATCTCTCAATTCGAACTACCTTGTAAGGAATTATGAACCACGGACATGTCACACATCCTACTACTAATGACAAGACATGAGTTTACTCCCAGAGGCAGATTAAGTAAAAACCACCACTAATGACATGCCCAGTCTCTAATCTCCAGCATGAGTCCTAATGATGTTTGAATTACACGCGTAAACCAAGAGTTATTCTCCGTTTGAGTTATATTTCTTGCAACCAACTCAACGAGAAACAAAGTTGCAGAACAGCTTAGACCTTTTATATTTTTGACGAAAGATTTAAAATATGTAACATATGAAAAACTGAGTATGCAACAAAATAAATGAATTTCTTTCTTGGAAAATATAACGTACGTACAATAACATATTTTACAATTATGTTTTGATTTTTATTATGTTATGTTATGTTTTTGTTTACTGAAATCAAGAAACATGGTGACTAGAATGGCCTCCTCCGCCTTCCAAGATCGTAAATTTGAATTTAGTTTTACTATATTTTAAAAATTGTCTGAAAGTGGTTTAAAAACTTTGTACCGATCCAGATACTTCAAAAACATTTATTTTATTTCCTGTTAATTTATGAATAATTTACGAGCAAGGAGCGTCTGATCTTATTACCAATGTTTTTTGTTTCCGTTTGCAGGAATTCCTTCTCCAATCGTAAAATTCTTTATATTCTTTCATTTTCTTCACTAATGTTGCAAACCTACTAACTAATACCTAAATCAAAATTGAACTGCTCACACAATTTAATACCTGCTGCTGACAAAACTTCTGAGACAAATTATCAGTGCAATGTTGATGAGATGGGTTTAAAATAAGGACATGGATAAATTAGTGAATAGTTACCAACCAATAAAAGTTTTAATATCCAGGTAATTACCTAGCAGTAAATTATATTTAACTTAAAAATTTTCTGGATAACACTGCGAGAAATTATATTGTATATTTAGATAGAGCAGACCTCTGATATGTCTTAATTCTCGCTGAAAACTCCGTTATATTGTTGCAAGAATAGGAGGCCTCGCGTAATCATTGGTAAGACAATAATAGGAACTTGTTTAGCTACTGTATGAATTCAATGACCACCATATGAGGGTATTATGTTTACTTTGTATAAATATGACCTGTAAATAGGAATGAAGAGAAAAGTAAGCAACTAAGAAAGGATAGGAATGGAACTGCATCTACAATATAGAACACTATTGTATAATTCCCCCGTTTCCTACACATTTCATAAGTGAAAAGATCACCTGGATTTAGAGTTAGCATGTAATCTACTCGGAAGTTAGAGTTAACCTTTGCAGATTTGGTGATATCCAATTGTCAAGTAAAAATTGTTTACAACGACAACAGCTCCGTGATAAATTATAAAGAAAACAAAAATATATTTGATGTTTTCCGTACATATTAGTGTCAAAACAGCATGATTCTTTAAAGATCCTTATATTCATAACCAATAAGTTTTTAAGGAATTTTATGATAGCATGACGTGGAAACTAAACTGCACTAAGAAGGCAAATTTGAAACAATAGAATTAAATTTGCACCCATGAAGTTAGGCGTAGGACACTCTCTGATGTGTAATCATCCGTAAAAAAATATCAATCACGTATTTGAGAAGCATGAAGATTCTTATTATTAGCTCAGATTAATGAAACAATAGTTGTCACATCCAGTAATATCATAGTGAGTGTTGAGAGAAAACAATGCTTTCAATGTCACACATGTTGTGACGTCTTTTACATTGCATATTATTGGGTTCACCACTATTGGAACAACTGTTCTGCCTTGAAAGTTTGCTTTCTCTGTTTCTGATCCCGTTCATGAGTCTAGCAACTCTGCGCGTATCGGTTCCGTAATGCCGTATCATTTTTTGACGCGAAACTGTTGAAGTGGAGGGAAAAGCGCTGTATCCAATCGTACATACGCACCATCAAATTATTACCTACTGACGCAAAAAATCATGAGTCAGTGAAGGATTGTACAACGGGGAAAAATAACAGAAATTGGACTCTTCATTCGGTTGATGTAGGTGGAAAGGTTGTGCCATACACCCTTCGAAAGACCAAAGATAGGAATTGTTTGTATACATTATAGACAATAATGCATACACCGGTATTATATATTGTAATACGTATTATAGTACTGGTTCATATCACTTACAAAAAGTGCCAAAAATTAGGTTTTGTAATACTCGTATATTGGTATTACCAAAGAGAGCATTGTTATATACATATAATCTACAACATGTTGGATTGATCTCGTATGTAATTGTGGTGTGATAGTAATGAAACCCAACGCGCAAACCCAATAACTAGGTTGTGAAGTGCGACAAACCCTGTATCATAGATACATTAGGAAACAAAATTGCGAGGTAAACGAATTTATGACAAGTAGTTCAACAGATTACTGCTGAAAGTATTCCTGCCACAGATGTAAGAGGAATTTTAGCTAAACCTTGCAGACAGAACAAAAACTGACCTAAATGGTTGTAGAATATAACGAAAATAAAACATATCAATATAAAAATACAATATTATAACTTACACCACAGATTTAGAAGATAACTTTCAGATACAGTAGAAGAGAAAAACAGAGAGAAGAATCGCTGTCCGCGTCACAAATCCAATGTAGCTATATTATAACTATACGTGTTGATATAATTCACTAGTACAATAGTATATACAATTATTATTGTTGTAGTAATAAGAACTGTAATAAAAAATAATAAAATCGGTAGGTGACTCACACAGCGGAGTGTCCTACTCTGATTTGATGGACGCAAATTTCTATCGGCTGACTGTGCAATTTGCATAGTGAGTGCACTTTACCCAGATTTGTTTTCACTGTACTCTTTCAATGGACGCCTCAAAAGCTGGACAGCTTTCATTGTGAAATACAATTTGTTTGTTACATTTAAATAAAGTTTTTAGTAATTTTTGAATTAAATATTGTTCTACCAAGACTAATAGGAGTGGATGCTATAACGGGGCTCCATACTTGTAGAGTATCTGTATAGATAAAATTAGCAAAGTATAATTTTGCACTCTTAATGAAATATTGAACTTTGTCTTTTGCTTCTTTCACGCAACACTGATTATTTAACTATGTCCTTGCAAAAGTGTTCCAATAGCTCACCTAGTATTTCAAAAAATTGAGTCGAATCTGTCTGAAATATATTACTATAGTTTATACGTGGATTCAAACAACTACGTCAATATTAAATTGCTGGTCTTTGCTTTGTTCTTTGCCATTAAATTGTATGAATGGCAATAACCTTATTTAATTTCAATAAACATTGAATCACAAAAAGTACTTGCTCCGCCGGGAGTCGAACCCGGCTCTCTCACTTGCCGGGTGAATGTGCTACCATTACACCACAGACCGCTTACTTTTTCCGATACAATTATTTTGTATTTGGCTGTATCTGTCACATATGCGTTTAAATAACCAAACTAACATATGATCGGAAGACCAAATACCTGTCAAACGACTTTTATTTACATTAAATTGTATAAATGGCAATAGCCTTATTTAATTTGAATAACAAAAAGTACTTGCTCCGCCGGGAGTCGAACCCGGATCTCTCACTTGCCCGGTGAATGTGCTACCATTACACCACAGAGCCCTCACTTTTTACGATTCAATTAACATGTACTGTATATACATATATTCAATTAACATTGGATCACAAAAAGTATTTGCCCCGCCGAGATTCGAACCCTTGTCTCTCTCCTGCCGAGCGACCATGTTACCACTACAACACAGAGTTCTCACTTTTGACAATTCAGTTGCTGTATTTTGTACTTGATCGTTTCAGTCACTCGTGTGTTTAAATAAAAAAACTAATATATGATCGGAAGGGAAATACCTGGCAAACGACTAAATATATATTTATTAAATTTGTATACTTGGTAATAGACTGATTTAATTTTCAATTAACATTGAATAACAAAAAGTACTCCCCTGCTCAAACTATAACTCTCATTTGATAAGCGAGTATGCTACAATTACACCATGAAGCTCTTAATTTATGTGGTTCTATTATATTTTATTTTGTAATTTCTTTTTCTGCTTTGTATTCTTGGTGGAAGTGAGTAGGTTTTAATGGAAAAGGCATTTTTTATACTTCCACATTAAATTTATTTAAAAAGCGCTTTCGCCGGTTAAGGCTTCATCAGTTTGATATTGTTTACACATATGTTTTTTCTGTAAACAATATCAAACTGATGATGCCTTAACCGGCGAAAGCGCTTTTTAAATAAATTTAATGTGGAAGTATAAAAAATGTCTTTTCCATTTGTAATTTCTATCACGCGCGCAGAAGTAGATAAAGAAAGTAACATATATTCGGATGACCAAACCCTGTCAATTGCATTCAAATATTTCTTAAATTTGTAAAAATGGCTTGCCTTAATTTAAAACTAAATTAAATCATATTTTGAAATCAAATACAAATATCTAACTTGAATCTATACTTGTGATAAAAAACAATAGTCAATACTATCACAAATATGTATGGTAGTCAGCGTGAGTTTTTTTGCTGAAAACACTCTAAACTTCGAAAATTTCGATGTCAATGTCTGACAGAACTGACAAAGCCTTACTTCGTAACAATACCAGCGATGGATTAATGAGTAAGTCGGTCTGGTATCACAATACATGAACCGCTCTGTAATAACACTGGACACATCTGCACAGCAAACTTTGGATTACCAACAAGCTGATAGATTGTTGTTGTTAGATTGTGGGATCAAATGTTTCCCCTGAATACGGGTTTATAGACTGTTTAGTCGGATCTATATAATATAGAAAAACATATAAATAGATTTTGGAACATGCAAATGGAGAGTTCATATTATTTTTTACATCTACTTACAGTATTTGGAATATCAATAAGTATAAAAGTATTGATGGTGAGAAAAAAGTCTTATTCTATAATTCAGAATGTACTCTCAGCGTGTTTTAGATGGACCCAGAAACAATTCCACAATCAACTATGTATTTAGCAAATTGAGTTAGGGAAGAAGACAGTGGAGATATTAATAATTCCTTAGGAGCATTGTAGTGGGGAAATTATGGAATGGCTACATTAACGTGATTGATATGCTTTCTACACGGGCAGATTATCTTTCCTCAGAGGTGTACCCGCTTTTTTCTGTTGAGCATCCACGTTTCAAACTACGGTCTGTGTACATTGCCACTGCATTACCGATCATTTCCTGTTAACTGAATGTACAATCATAGGTATGACTAATAATCATAATAATTACCATTATATATCCTGCACCTTCAGGGTTAACTGCAAAATTAAGGCCGGTTCATATTGGAGTACCTCATGGATCGATTCTTGGTCCTCTACTTTTACTTACGTACATTAATTATTTTCTCGTTTATTAATTTACGACAAGTATCGTATATGTAGATGATATAACAGTATATTCCTATATTTTAGTGAACTTGATTTTTCGCTAATATAAAAAATAAAAAGAAGTTGACAATACCAATAAACACAATGAAAGGGTTCCTGTAAATAAATAAATTATAAATAAACAAATAAAACCATCAATTTTTATTACAACTTAGCCTCTCATACTAACGTTGCATAACCGTGTAGGCTATATTTGCCTTCGAACCAAATTACCTATTTAACTATTAATTTAACTATTGATATAAATAGCATTAAATTCAAAGGCGTAATTACTAGTTTCTCTTTCTAAACTAGAAACGACATGCTAATATTCACACTCCACAACTCAGTTAGTTTTGTTTTGCCATGAGACAGTTCAGCTCTCTAGCTAACGAACAAGCTTTGCAGATATTTTATCACTCTTACTTTATGTATGGGATTATTGTTTGGTAGAAATTAAATTAATTTTAAGAAAAAGATTTTCTTAATGTATTTATGACAACAGGTTTTTTGATTATGGCAGTAAAAAGTTTGCATCATGTACACAGCTATTTTCTTACTATACATAAATTAACACTTCCCGAGAAGACTTTTTCCTACCACCCTGCTATTCATTATTGTAACTTACTATCTGCCGAACTGAGGAAGTAAGGTTCATACTTACGCTATAGTGCTAAGCGTAAATCGACCAGTCTCTAGTTTCCATGTTTTCGTTGACTAATGACCTGTTAACTCCAACACACCGTTACATAACGTGTGTAAACACATTTATTTACTTGTTTTGTATTCATGATTACAACAATATTGAATATGAATAAACTTTTACTTTGATATTTTATTTTGCCAAAAAGTAGATTGCTCATTGGTGTAGGTTTATGTTAATTTCTTTATCTTCGAGTAATTTCAGGAAATCATTATCCAAAATACTTGAATTTTCATACAGTCACAAGTGTTTCTTACTTGACGGGTTTATTGTAATAAAGTAATGTCTTTACTAATGAACTGCCTTTAGAAATAGTAAAAACAATATTTGGTATATAGTGCATTTTCACAGATGTTTGAGACTGCAGTATAGTAAGCGGCCACCACGACAATAGAATTAACTATCGATTATAAATGTCTAAATTATTGAATACATAAAAGCATTTGGTCTATAGACATTCATAATTATTATTTGCTAGCTGTTTTTATTTACAGAAAAACAATATTGTTTAGTACAAAATTCAGAGTATAAGGTAATTTGGTGGTTCGAAATTATTGTTCCAAATTAATTCAAACAAAGTAAAATCATGTGCATGGTACTAGAGTAATGGCCGGAGGCCGCTAGTACTATGCCGATTTACATGTGTTATTTGTGTTAAAAGTTGACAGACACGTTTATCCTTCAAAATAGTAAAAAGTAACTAAATTTTAACATTGTTTTATACATTTAAAAAATATACATAGCCTAGATAGATTTTATTCGTCACTAATTTTATTACTTTTTTTAAGGTATAAAAACAGCCGAACTAAACAGTGGTTCGTAATACCCATAACGTAATTTGGTTTCAGAAGTTATATCGAGGATTCGTTAATCACGAGAATCGATGATACGAGTGTCCTGGTGGACGCTTATTATACTGCACCCACGTTTGAACTTATACCCGGAACTCGACTCCCGCCGGATGGCTGATTTCTCTTATGTAACTTGAAGTAAAAATTGTACTTGTTTGTATCTATTTAATGAATTTCGTAAATGGCCCCACAGCAAACACAATTCAAGATACGATAGGATCCATAAAATTTTATTAACAAACAAATTTGTTAAATTTTACATGTATTCAAGAAAAAACTAGGAGAAGTTTCACCATCACCATTCATCAGCATAAAAAAGTGAAAGTCGACAAAAAGACATCAAAGAACGGACCTGGAGAGTGCATCAGCGAGCGGATGTTATTTCAGTTGGCAACACTGGCGCTGTTGTTGAATGAAAGATGAGATTTGTCCAGCGACAATTGTAATGGAATCACTTTACCTGAAGTCTCAAATTTAATTTTTATATTATCTTTATCCTGCAATCTTTTTAATTTTGGGCCTGATAATACAAGAATTGTTTTATGTACTGTTTTAGTACTATTTATAACACAAAGTTTAATGCATCGTGTATTTTACTGAGCATATCGTATGGGATATTAATAATTTTGTAATGAAAATTATTGTTTCTAGTTATTGGTATAATGACAAAAATATTAATTTTGTATGCGCTTTTTAATAACAATAAAAATTTTTCAAAATGTATCATACATTTTAAACAACTACAAAGGATGGTTTATGAATAAGTTTCGATAACAGTGAAACTATTTGAATAAAGTTGCACATTCTCAATAAAATTCCCATACAAATTCATTCTTATAGTTTCACTGCCAAGGCAGTAGGTCCTTCAAAATTAATTAAAAATAATATAATAGAGATCAGTGGCGTAACTCTATTTCTATTTTTCTGTTTCCATCTAACCACATTGAGTGTAGAATGGTCGTGATATTCTTAGCTATACCGGCCGGCTCTTGACGTGTTAGAAAAGAACAGAAATCGTTCGAAAGGGTTCGTTCGTTTTGGTGAATAGGCAATTTTCCTCAGTAGGACTTTTGAGGCAAATTCTGAATCGAATCATTGATAGCTTTATAGCAATGTTTCCATCAATTCATTACAAATTATATGTTGAGAAACGGCAGGATACGGAAGTCGGTTATAGCAGAAAAAAATATAAAGGAGTATTGAACAAAAATAAAAATACTTCCGAAAATCCCTACTATTTCCGGTCTTGATAGGAGAAACCTTTAAAACAACCAAGCAGAAAAATAACGTCAAATTTAAAATTTCATAATCTCTTTTTTACTTAATAAACACTTTGCACACTCAAATAAAACAAGTGTATAAAATACAACTCTTTAAATTCAATCACACACGGCCCATGGATATTCCCTTCCCATACCATATGTTTGTAGCTTTGGTAGTGTAACACACCTTCAAGAACTCAAAAGCCAAAAGATTTTTAATTTAAATATTTGTGGAAAACCTCGTCATTACCTCCTGTGTGGTAAAGTCCACATGTTATCTAGAGGCTCTTACCATTACTCATATTTTCGTATAAAATTAACTAGATAGATGATTTATTAAATAATTATATATCATAGTAAGCTTTTTTTGTATTTTTATTTCTGAATTTTATACTAGTAGCAAATTTATTATGTAGCAAAGGTCCTAAGGGTAGTCTTTAGTATGATCTAAATGAAGTCATGTCACACGTAGGTAAATTATTTGAGGGACATTCGGATGGGGAAAATTCCTACACCAAAATAATATTGATATTAATTTTTAGATTTTTTGAAATGCCCAAGAGTCGAAGATCGTTCACGATAACGGTGAATTTCTTATTGCTTGTCTATATTTGGTACCTCCACACACACCATACTTTATCTATTACGTCAGAAATACAATTAGTAAAACATATATTAAGTGTATTGACGTAATAAAACTATATTAAGTAGTCTGAAACCCTTCAGTCACTTTATCTTGACTGCAATATCAAAATTAACCGACAATTCAACAATGGTAAAGTTTCTTTTATTAAAATGGCACAACGATGATCAGAAGCAACTGTTGTGTGATTAAAGTACATACGTCCAGTAATGAAAGCATGAATAAAAGAAGCTGAGCTAATACGACATGAGCGGTGTTGCCCCCACACTGTACACAGGGCGGTGGCTGAGGAGCGAACAAACAGTACAGTAGTACTGCACGCAGTTACAATATGATCGCGTACATCTAAACATTGGCGGTACAACTCTGTCGGCAATAGGGGCGTAGTTCTGTAATGAAACAGCTTGGATGCTGATGACGATAGTTTGAGGCTAAGTTGTGCTGATATTGGACTACTCTTGATGCCTTATACTTCGGGAACCGAGAATAATTTGCATTGTATAAGTATAAAACCTAGCATTCCGTAAAGTCGTTATAGGAACTTCACCTAAGGAAGAATCGAGCATTAGTTGCGCTACTTTTATATGGGCATAAAAAAATTAATCTCGGATTATATTTTTATAGCTTGACTCTTAAATTCGCCACAAACCACCATAAACATAAATAAGTGTCATATCACGGTAAGGCAACCATATAAAGAGACTTGAAGTCACCTTGAAAAGTACTTTGCGTGTAATACAATGAAAATGATGTCTCGATTCCTGGACTATTTCGCTCTTGGGATGAAAATGAGTTTTATAAATGTTTCACCGCTGGCTGAGGGTGTGACACCGCTGGCTGAGGATGTGTCACAGCTGGCTGAGGATGTGTCACAGCTGGCTGAGAATGTATCATCGGTGGCTGAGAATGTGTCATCGCTGCCTGAGGATGTATCACCGGTGGCTGAGGATGTGTCACAACTGGCTGAGTATGTATCACCGGTGGCTGAGGATGTGTCACAGCTGGCTGAGTATGTATCCCCGGTTGCTGAGGATGTGTCACAGCTGGCTGAGGATGTGTCACAACTGGCTGAGTGTGTATCCCCGTTGGCTGAGGATGTGTCACAGCTGGCTGAGGATGTATCATCGGTGGCTGAGAATGTGTCATCGCTGGCTGAGTATGTATCACCGGTGGCTGAGGATGTGTCACAACTGGCTGAGTGTGTATCCCCGGTTGCTGAGGATGTGTCACAGCTGGCTGAGGATGTATCACAGGTGGCTGAGAATGTGTCACAACTGGCTGAGTATGTATCACCGGTGGCTGAGGATGTGTCACAACTGGCTGAGTGTGTATCACCGTTGGCTGAGGATGTGTCACAACTGGCTGAGTATGTATCACCGGTGGCTGAGGATGTGTCACAACTGGCTGAGTGTGTATCCCCGGTTGCTGAGGATGTGTCACAACTGGCTGAGTATGTATCACCGGTGGCTGAGAATGTGTCACAACTGGCTGAGTGTGTATCCCCGATTGCTGAAGATGTGTCACAGCTGGCTGAGGATGTATCATCGGTGGCTGAGGATGTGTCAAAGCTGGCTGAGTGTGTATCCCCGGTTGCTGAGGATGTGTCACAACTGGCTGAGTGTGTATCCCCGATTGCTGAAGATGTGTCACAGCTGGCTGAGGAAGTATCACCGGTGGCTGAGGATGTGTCACAACTGGCTGACTGTGTATCCCCGGTTGCTGAGGATGTGTCACAACTGGCTGAGTGTGTATCCCCGATTGCTGAAGATGTGTCACAGCTGGCTGAGGAAGTATCACCGGTCGCTGAGGATGTGTCAAAGCTGGCTGAGAGATTGTCACCGCTGACTGCTGAGAGTGTATCCCTGGTGGCTGAAGATGTGTAACAGCTGGCTGAGGATGTAATGAAACGTGGGGTTGGGAATCTAGTTTTTAGTACTATATTGATATAGCCAGGTCTTCATATTTCTGAAATCACTTGAAAGCGTACTACTTTGGTGGTAATTGGTCATTGCAGTGTTAATTATTCATTTAATTGTATTCAACTTTATTTAAGTACTTGGAATATCGATTAATAATTCATAATAGGGGTGGTACAACAACCAGGTTGTTTATTTTAATAATTGAATGTTCTGCAGATTTTAATCCTGTAACTAATTCAACAACGATTAAGTGATTAGACTGCCAATGCGAGGCGGGTAAGGGAAAGGTTGCAACAGTCTGAGGTACGCGTGACTGGAGTGCGCCGAGGGAGTCACAAATCATTTATTTTAAATGACAGCGGAGATCCCTTGAGTCCACATTTATTATCGGTGCGAAAATTTTTCTTTTGTCTACTTCTATATTCAAGTATTGAGGTCACGCTTTAACTTGATTGAAAATAACATTTAATCCAGGTTTTCCATTAGTATTTTTCAAGCTGATTAATGCCAACTTGAATTTATGGCATGCAAAAATAAACGGGATCTTTGAGTAATAACAGGCTTTTGGAAGATTGTAAATAAATTTTCACTGACTCTGCAATACAAATAAAAAATTCTTATTGTATTCTTTGTATATTATATTACAGCAAAAGTATAATGAGCTTATCACTCTTACAGATGACTAGAGCGTATTTAATTAACGGGTTTTTATATATAATATTTGTAAGAAATGGTTGAGGTCTGAAAATTACAAAATATTAATCAGATAAAATACTAATTTTACATGCAGTTTAAAATGTATATAAGAAAACTATTTAGTCCTTCCAATTTCGTTGGAGAACGAAGGAAAGCATGTTGAATAACACTTCTAGATTTTTGAAATAATTTGTTAAAGAAGTGACAAGAGTAGTTTAGAAACTAAAAAAAATAACAAAAACTGATAAATTTACACGTTTTTTAATAATCAATATAAATAAATAATATTTTACGGACTATGCTACATATCCTGAACGTAGGATAAAACCCAAGAGAGACGTAATGTATAAGTACTAGTAGTAACAAATTTTCAAACCCTTCTTTAAGTTTTTACTGTTTCGACAGCTTTTCGGAAATTATTTGGCATAGTAAAATAAACCTTTATAACAACGTGAAAATTTGACCTTCGGAAAGGTTGCTGTCTCAATGACCTTTAGGAATTACTTTTCCTCTAGAAATGTCTGACTTTTCTACTGCACCCATCAATTCTAGTTCCAAAAAAGCTTCTAGTTTCCCCTATCTTGGATTTTTTGTAACTCTTGACTCTTTTAGATTGCCGTCTTCTAGGAGCCTCTCACATTATGTATTGCATGGGAACCACACGTACTTGCAAGACAACTGAGAAATATCTCAAACAACCTGGTATACTCGTATTTAGACTGTAGATAGTCTGTAATAGAATTATTTATTCTATTATAGACAGATTCTTAATTTGGCCTAATTGTACACTTTTGTGTAGTACTTTTGCCAAATACTAGACCATCTTTGAGTTTTTGGTCTTTTTAAATAAGAAGTTCGAGTCCAAGATGTCCTTAGAATTAATCCTTAAAATCAATTTTTATTTACATATATCCTCTAATAAAGCGCTTAGATGACTTTATTGAACATAGTTTACTTCTTATCTGTGTGAAAGAAAGAATTTTTCGAATAATGGTACTTAGATATCAATGGAACCGTCCATCTAGACACTTAAGGAAATTATAACGATGACGGTCAATATTTTACGATGATTACGAGTGAGTTTCCAATAATTTTTACTATTGTTTGTACGTCAATATTCAATTTTAGGTCTCTGCTTTTTTCTTATATAAATTTGCTATATATTATGTATTATTACTTTTTTGACTATATTAAGAACTAAGATTGCTTTTAAAATGTGTAGATAATCGATAGCTCCATTTGTATAAAATTTTAAAATTCTAAACGATGGTGCCTCAAAATGTAATCAGGGTTTGTTTCATGTTATTGAGAGACAAATTTCATACCAACTTGTACATTATACATAAATACACCTCAATATTAAAATACGTAAATTTCCAAAACCTGTTTAGTTAAATCTAATTTCATACGTATTTCCTGAAAGTTTTCTCTACTATGGTATGTGTATTTCACTAAAAATAAACTAAGTGAGTAGCCCATATGCATAACACGTTATTTCCAGTTTTTGCAAATTTCGGGAAATCACAAAAAACTTCTGAAAGAGTTTGTTTCTATGGTAGCCACTTGAGGGTTTTTACCAAAAAATTAAGAAACATTATATTTGTTATTGATAGAAAATTATATAATGTCATATTATTAGTTAATAAGATATTTAACAATAAAGTTTGGAAATAACTGGTTTTTAATCTGTAAAGTGTTATTAACAGGTTTTGGAACTGTGTGGTCAGCCTTTTTTGTACTTATTACAGTTGCAAAACCTGTTATTTTTTTTGGTAATGAAATGAAAACAAAGGAAATTGAGTTGAAATATTAATATTAATGTCAATATTACTGTCTCGGTCTTTTCCTAGATCTTTCAGGAGTTGTTTCCACTATTTGGTCGTCAGTGTGTGTTTCTGGTTCACTATCCAATTTAGCATTTAGATATAATTAATTATTATTTACTTAGAATAGACAAAGATAACTCTCTTACAATACAACCTTCAAAAACCTCACACAAAGCAAGAGACAAAAAGTGGGAACAAAACAAAAATCATAACGATAACATCTGGATAGTAATCATTGGGCAAAATTGGTATTTAATGTTTGCCATTGAGTAAAAATCTAAACACACATACAATAATCTATATTTTTATTATAAAAAGTTAAATTTTAGAGTATTTTTACATATTACACCAAATTGGAAATAACAGGTTTTGGATCTGTTTTCTGAGATGGCCATGTTACTCTGATAGTTTTTAACGCACTTTGCAAATCAAAACAATGGTAGATGGAATTGACGCATTTTGGAACTGGCGCATTTTTGTTATGCAGCGGAAATAACGTGTTTTTTAGAAATTTGACCAGTTTTATATTTCGTTTTTAAGACGGTAATGACGGGTTTTGACACTTGAAAACACCATATTCTGATAGGTCTTTATAAACAGAATTCAGGGGTACCGATTTCTCAATTTCGAAAAAATGGAAATAACGTGTTTTGCATGTGGGTTACTCAAGTATAAGTATTTAAAATTGACAGTTCTCGATTGATTTTTCTGTGTAGCATTTGGGGGTTTTATACGACAAAATAAATCTATTAGTATATGGAACACAGGTTTAAAAATTAAACGTGCCAAGGTAAAAATTTTAATTTACAAAAATATTGATTTTGATTGATTTGACGTTAACATTATTTTAGTTTAGCTACAATATGGTGGAAAAGAAAGTGTCAAGACCAAAACTTTAGGTTTTTAGTAGAAAAGAACTGATATAATAACTATGTTTTTCGTTACAATTTGATTTATTAAGTGTAGTTTTAATTTGAGATGATTAAAGATAATATTTTGCTTAAAATTCATAGTAAGTGTTCTGTTCTGTAAGTGTTCTGTAAGTCCTTGATATAAATTTACAATAATCGTATAAATAAAGCACAACAGCTATATTACAATGGTTAAAAAAGTTATACCAGTGACAAATGAACAATTTTAATCAGAGCAATTGATCATGATGGAGTAGGGTGGTCAACTCCAATTCAATTAGTTTATTTAAGAGAAAGCGTACGAATCTGGACAGCTATCATGCTTTTGTCAACCGCGTTTCAGTTTTAATTATAAAACGCTGTTATTGCACAATAAATTAGGGGGAAAATTACGTTTAACCTTGGTAAACAAACGGAACCGTAAACACCACCGTTGAAAAAATTGTTATAATAGAAAAGTGATCATAACAGTTGTTTATACCGTAAACTATAGTTGGTGAAATTAAAATCAGCTCAAATATTAATAACTTCCCTGACTGGATAATATGATATATAAATAATTTTGTTAGTAATATTTAACTGCCAGAAACACGCTTTCTATGGAACCGTAAATATGGAAGGACGCAAAACAAATTCACGACCAGCTATTACAGTTTTACAAAGGAAGTTCTCTTTGACTTTTGAGCTTTACTCTCAAATTGAAAAGTTCACGCCAGAGTTCACTAAAAGTTCATGTTGCATGAATAATGTCGAGTCTTAGAAGTTCCGCATTAATTTCAGGAGTGAACACATCCAGTGTTATAAAACAACGCATTGAAATGTTCGCTAGAATTTCAGTTTCATTTTGTATGACTTAATTGTGTGGTGCAAATGTTTCCAAACTACAAATAAATAACGAAGTTTAGTTATACTTTCCGTAGGATGAATAGAGTAACGATTCAGTGATCAATCTAAATAATTTTAAGTTTTATTAAAATATTCTATCTAAGGGATCTATCTCTGTCCAACTGGACTTATACAGGGTGTTCAGTAAGTGTTACAATACTCTGGGAATTTGTTTTACTCATAAAGATGAGCAAAAAAGTTCATATAAAGATATGTCCTAAAACCTTTAGTCTGTCGTCTATCTGTCTTTATGTGTTTTTTTATCAAAAAATATATTTTTTGAATGAGTTAGGAAAAAGTTATAAAACTTTACAGTTTTATTAAAATTTTGTAGACCTTTTTGAAAATAAAATATTAACAAAATCCTTTTACCCGTTTCAAAATGGCGGACGTCAGTAGGTTTTGAGTTAATTTCACGGAATAATTTAAACGTCCGCTATTTTGAAACGGGTAAAAGAATTTTGTTAATATTTTATTTTTAAAAGGTCATCAATCTAAATAATTTGTGTTTTATTACAATATTCAAGGGATCTATCTCTGTCCAACCGGACTTATACAAGGTGTTGAGTAATAGTATTTCAATACTTTGGAATTTTGTTCTACTCATAAAAATGAGCAAAAAACTTCATTTGAAGGTATGTCCTAAAATCTGTAGTTTTCAGTCTCTCTGCCTGTATATGTTTTTCACAAAAAATAATATAAAACTTGAGAATTGTATTAAAATTTGATAGACTTTTCCGAAAATAAAAATTTACAAAATTGTTTTTCAAAATGGCGGACGTTAGTCGGTTTTGAGTTATTTTTACGGAATAATTTAAACGTCCGCTATTTTGAAACGGGTAAAAGAATTTTGTTAATATTTTATTTTTAAAAAGGTCATCAATCTAAATAATTTGTGTTTTATTACAATATTCAAGGGATCTGTCTCTGTCCAACCGGACTTATACAAGGTGTTGAGTAATAGTATTTCAATACTTTGGAATTTTGTTCTACTCATAAAAATGAGCAAAAAACTTCATTTGAAGGTATGTCCTAAAATCTTTAGTTTTCCGTCTCTCTGGCTGTATATGTTTTTCACAAAAAATTATTAAACTTGATAATTGTATTAAAATTTGGTAGACCTTTTCGAAAATAAAAATTTACAAAATTGTTTTTCAAAATGGCGGACGTTAGTCGGTTTTGAGTTATTTTGACGGAATAATTTAGACGTCTGCCATTTCGTAACGCGTATAAAGATTTTGTTAATATTTTATCTTAACTGGTTCAAAAGATATAATTGTTTTTATAAAAAACACACATACAGACAGATAGACGGAGAATTGATGGTTTTAGGACATACCTTCTTATGAACGTTTTTGCTCATTTTTATGCATGGAACGAAATCCCAAAGTATTCAAACACTTTTACCGAAAACCCTGTATTATTTTGAAATATAAAGTGACAATTCAACGCGGATACGATGCTAAAATATGAGTAGGATATTTTTAGCAGAGTAGACCGAAGAAGGTGAATATCAGCTGATCTAAAGTGAACAATTGGATTGGTATTCATTACTTGACTTTACTGTCCGTGACGGCCTCGTGATTGCTTCCAAATGAAAGCATAAATAAAAGATGGCAAACTAATTTGACTGGACCGCCCGCGCAAACTGCCCAGCGTCACAGTTTACCCTGTGAATACCAATACACCGACCGCTCCTCGCGTACACCGCACACCAATTTACATATTGTGTGATACTAATACCGATAGTGTCCTTGTAGGGACGGTTTTTATAATTAGATTCCCCATACTCGTGTCCAACTGTAGTATGGGGAACATTACAAAGAGTGGGCCACATTTTAAGAAAATAAATCTATTGATAGAAAGCTGTAATAGATATACTGTGTTCTGGAGAGCGTTAATAAAGACGTCCAACCAACATCAAAATCAATAATAATAATAATAATAATAACAACAATAGCAATAACAATAGTAATAATAATAAGTACACCGCACACCAATTTACATATTGTGTGATACTAATACCGATAGTGCCCTTGTAGGGACGGTTTTTATAATTAGATTCAAAGGTCGTGTCCAACTGTAATATGGGGAACATTATGAAGAGTGGGCCACATTCAAAGAAATTAAATCTATTGATAGAAATCTGTAATATATATATACTGTGTTATTAAAGACGTCCAACCAACATCAACATCAATAATAACAATAATATCAATAATATCAATGATGATGATGATGATAATGATGATGACGATAATAAAACAACAACAACAACAATAATAATAATAAAAATAATTCAAATCTTTATTTAGAATTACTCTACTGCAGCACCGACAATGTCTTAGTTCGGAAGCAGCCGCTTTTTGACTGATGTATACTTGATACTGAAGTACATACTAATATTGGGGTTTTTATATACAGGGTGTTCAAAAAAGGGTGTCACAAAATTCTGTGGCTGATTGTACTCATGGTTTCAAACTAAACATGTCATATAAACAAACTTCAGAAAATGTGTAGTTTTGTCGGTAGTAGTTATTAATATTTGTGATAAAAAAATTATATCTCTAGAACTAATAATCTACATATACCAAACTTTGTAGATATGTTACGAAAAATGTGAAGTAAATGTGAGGAAATCTCAATAACATAATTATATGATTAGCTATATTAGTAAAGTTTAAATAATATTTATTGAAGGGATTAAATGCTTTTTGAACTAAATAAATGTTTAATACATCTTTTATAAATACTTATAATACTTTTAGAAATTAAAGTAGTTTTTAAAACTTGAGTTTAGATAAAATGAACTAAAAGAAACACTAATGTTTATTTGCAATTACTATTAGAGAAATTGTGAATGAAACGGAGAAAAATACACAAACTTCCCTTTTACGTTTTCGAGATCCGATATTCTTTGTTTGGTAAGAGAGCCTTTTGAAACAAAACCAATTAAGTAATTAATCGACGAAGGCTGAACATTGTAAACATTTGATCTTTTTCTAAAAGCTTATTTGGATTATTTATGAGGCTTACATTTTCTTCCAGACTAAGTCTTTCGTTCGTTAATAACAATCCGCAAGTGATTTCAGTCACAAATAAAATTTATTATAAGGCTGTGTAGTATTTTACAGGCAAATAATTGAGCAAATACAGTATTAAAATTTCGTAAAAATTACGCATAAAGTCAAACATACCCTAATGAAAAACTTTTAGTTCGACTGGTGTGCATTTTGTGTAAGCAACATTTTCAAATTCTGTCCAGAATATGTAGTTTAATATGGCAATAATTATACATATGGTATTAGTTACTCTATCAATACCACTAAGTTAGGCGGTCAAAGGGTAAATCTGGTAATGAAAAACTTGATTGAGAATGTTAAGTTTAGATCCATTGCACCCTCCGATTAGTGGAGCGTCTGAAATTTGACGCTGTCACGAACGTGACTCCTGGAATCTGGAGTCCAAGTCTGAGAGAATATAAAAAGGTTGGTGATAATGAAGTTAAAAACGAACAACGAAAAAGACACCAGAACCACCTAGACTACACAAAAGTCAGAATGGTTTTCCAGCAGTAATCCAGTGTAATTCAGATGTAGAGATCTTCCCATTGTCTCATCAGGTACACAATTGAGTACTCTGCGATGTTTTAGACACAATTCCTAAGCACGGCTGAGCAACCGATTTTCCAGGAGTCAGCCATGAACAACAACTAAATTAAATACTTTGGTCCTGAAAAGTTGGGTAAGAAAAAGATGTTCATGTGTCTTCGCGAACAGACACAAATAGGGAAAACATGTATAGAGGGTTGTACGGAAAAATATTTTTAGAACATATTATGTTGTTTAATATAAATAAGTGATGTTGAATGACAATTTGAGTATACCATCTCATACATTGTGTGTATCGAGCGAATGTGGAGTATTGCGGGTAACTAAGTTAGTTTAGTCTCCAACAACCAAGCGTGATTAGAGCAATGTATTGACAGGTTGTGTAAGGTTCAGTACTCTGTCCTTGTTCACTATGGAACACTGAGGAACCACCGTACACAGCCTTGCTGGTCTGGGCCAAATTATGTATTGTGTGTTTCGAGAAAATGTGGAGTATTGCAGGTAACTAAGTTAGTTTAGTCTCCAACAACCAAGCGTGATTAGAGCAATGTATTGAAAGGTTGTGTATGGTTTAGTACTCTGTCCTGGTTCACTATGGAACGCTGAGGAACCATCGTACACAGCCTTGCAAGTCTGAACCATCTCATGTATTGTGAGTATGGAGCGAATGTGGAGTATTACAGGTAACCTAAGTTAGTTTAGTCTCCAACAACCAAGCGTGATTAGAGCAATGTATTGACAGGTTGTGTAAGGTTCAGTACTCTGTCCTGGTTCACTATGGAACACTGAGGAACCATAGTACACAGCCTTGCTGGTCTGAACCATCTCATGTATTGTGAGTATGGAGCGAATGTGGAGTATTACAGGTAACTAAGTTAGTTTAGTCTCCAACAACCAAGCGTGATTAGAGCAATGTATTGACAGGTTGTGTAAGGTTCAGTACTCTGTCCTGGTTCACTATGGAACACTGAGGAACCATAGTACACAGCCTTGCTGGTCTGAACCATCTCATGTATTGTGAGTATGGAGCGAATGTGAAGTATTACAGGTAACTAAGTTAGTTTAGTCTCCAACAACCAAGCGTGATTAGAGCAATGTATTGACAGGTTTGTGTAAGGTTTAGTACTCTGTCCTGGTTCACTATTGAACACTGAGGAACCATAGTACACAGCCTTGCTGGTCTGAACCATCTCATGTATTGTGAAGTATGGAGCGAATGTGGAGTATTACAGGTAACTAAGTTAGTTTAGGTCTCCAACAACCAAGCGTGATTAGAGCAATGTATTGACAGGTTGTGTAAGGTTTAGTACTCTGTCCTGGTTTCGTTCACTATGGAACACTGAGGAACCATAGTACACAGTCTTGCTGGTCTGAACATCTCATGTATTGTAAGTATGGAGCGAATGTGGAGTATTACAGGTAACTAAGTTAGTTTTAGTCTCCAACAAACCAAGCGTGATTAGAGCAATGTATTGACAGGTTGTGTAAGGTTCAGTACTCTGTCCTGGTTCACTATGGAACACTGAGGAACCATAGTACACAGTCTTGCTGGTCTGAACATCTCATGTATTGTGAGTATGGAGCGAATGTGGAGTATTACAGGTAACTAAGTTAGTTTAGTCTACAACAACCAAGCGTGATTAGAGCAATGTATTGGACAGGTTGTGTAAGGTTCAGTACTCTGTCCTGGTTCACTATGGAACACTGAGGAACCATAGTACACAGTCTTGCTGGTCTGAACATCTCATGTATTGTGAGTATGGAGCGAATGTGGAGTATTACAGGTAACTAAGTTAGTTTAGTCTCCAACAAAGCCTGATTAGAGCAATGTATTGACAGGTTGTGTAAGGTACAGTACTTTGTCCTGGTTCACTATGGAACACTGAGGAACCATAGTACACAGCCTTGCTGTTCTGAACAATCTCATTTATTATGAGTATGGAGCGAATGTGGAGTATTACAGGTAACTAAGTTAGTTTAGTCTCCAACAAAGCCTGATTTAGAGCAATGTATTGACAGGTTGTGTAAGGTTTAGTACTCTGTCCTGGTTCACTATGGAACACTGAGGAACCATCGTACACAGCTTTGCTGTTCTGAACAATCTCATTTATCATGAGTATGGAGCGAATGTGGGAGTATTACAGGTAACTAAGTTTAGTCTCCAACAAAGCCTGATTAGAGCAATGTATTGACAGGTTGTGTAAGGTTTAGTACTCTGTCCCTGGTTCACTATGGAACACTGAGGAACCATCGTACACAGCTTTGCTGTTCTGAACAATCTCATTTATTATGAGTATGGAGCGAATGTGGAGTATTACAGGTAAACTAAGTTTAGTCTCCAACAAAGCCTGATTAGAGCAATGTATTGACAGGTTGTGTAAGGTTTTAGTACTCTGTCCTGGTTCACTATGGAACGCTGAGGAACCATCGTACACAGCTTTGCTGTTCTGAAACAATCTCATTTATTATGAGTATGGAGCGAATGTGGAGTATTACAGGTAACTAAGTTTAGTCTCCAACAAAGCCTGATTAGAGCAATGTATTGACAGGTTGTGTTAAGGTTTAGTACTCTGTCCTGGTTCACTATGAAACGCTGAGGAACCATCGTACACAGCTTTGCTGTTCTGAACAATCTCATTTATTAAGAGTATGGAGCGAATGTGGAGTATTACAGGTACTAAGTTAGGTTAGTCTCCAACAAAGCCTGATTAGAGCAATGTATTGACAGGTTGTTTTAAGGTTTAGTACTCTGTCCTGGTTCACTATGGAACAATGAGGAAACCATCGTACACAGCTTTGCTGTTTCTGAACAATCTCATTTATTATGAGTATGGAGCGAATGTGGAGTATTACAGGTAACTAAGTTAGTTTTAGTCTCCAACAACCAAAGCGTGATTAGAGCAATGTATTGACAGGTTGTGTAAGGTTCAGTACTCTGTCCTGGTTCACTATGAAACACTGAGGAACCATCGTACACAGCTTTGCTGTTCTGAACATCTCATGTATTGTGAATATGGAGCGAATGTGGAGTAATTACAGGTAACTAAGTTAGTTTAGTCTCCAACAAAAGCCTGATTAGAGCAATGTATTGACAGGTTGTGTAAGGTTTAGTACTCTGTCCTGGGTTCACTATGGAACACTGAGGAACCATCGTACACAGCTTTGCTGTTCTGAACAATCTCATTTATCATGAGTATGGAGCGAATGTGGAGTATTACAGTTAACTAAGTTTTAGTCTCCAACAAAGCCTGATTAGAGCAATGTATTGACAGGTTGTGTAAGGTTCCAGTACTCTGTCCTGGTTCACTATGGAAACACTGAGGAACCATAGTACACAGTCTTGCTGGGTCTGAACATCTCATGTATTGTAAGTATGGAGCGAATGTGGAGTATTACAGGTAACTAAGTTAGTTCAGTCTACAACAACCAAGCGTGATTAGAGCAATGTATTGACAGGTTGTGTAAGGTTCATGTTACTCTGTCCTGGTTCACTGTGGAACACTGAGGAACCATCGTACACAGCTTTGCTGTTCTGAACAATCTCATTTATTTATGAGTATGGAGCGAATGTGGAGTATTACAGGTAACTAAGTTAGTTTAGTCTCCAACAAAGCCTGATTAGAGCAATGTATTGACAGGTTGTGTAAGGTTTAGTACTCTGTCCTGGTTCACTATGGAACACTGAGGAACCATCGTACACAGCTTGCTGTTCTGAACAATCTCATTTATTATGAGTTATGGAGCGAATGTTGAGTATTACAGGTAACTAAGTTTAGTCTCCAACAAAGCCTAGTTAGAGCAATGTATTGACAGGTTGTGTAAGGTTTAGTACTCTGTCCTGGTTCACTATGGAACACTGAGGAACCATCGTACACAGCTTTGCTGTTCTGAACAATCTCATTTATTATGAGTATGGAGCGAATGTGGAGTATTACAGGTAACTAAGTTTAGTCTCCAACAAAGCCTGATTAGAGCAATGTATTGACAGGTTGTGTAAGGTTTAGTACTCTGTCCTGGTTCACTATGGAACACTGAGGAAACCATCGTACACAGCTTTGCTGTTCTGAACAATCTCATTTATCATGAGTATGGAGCGAATGTGGAGTATTACAGGTAACTAAGTTTAGTCTCCAACAAAGCCTGATTAGAGCAATGTATTGACAGGTTGTGTAAGGTTTAGTACTCTGTCCTGGTTCACTATGGAACACTGAGGAACCATCGTACACAGCTTTGCTGTTCTGAACAATCTCATTTATTATGAGTATGGAGCGAATGTGGGAGTATTACAGGTAACTAAGTTTAGTCTCCAACAAAGCCTGATTAGAGCAATGTATTGACAGGTTGTGTAAGGTTCAGTACTCTGTCCTGGTTCACTCTCAAACACTGAGGAACCATAGTACACAGCCTTGCTGTTTCTGAACATCTCATGTATTGTGAATATGGAGCGAATGTGGAGTATTACAGGTAACTAAGTTAGTTTAGTCTCCAACAACCAAGCGTGATTAGAGCAATGTATTGACAGGTTGTGTAAGGTTCAGTACTCTGTCCTGGTTTACTATGAAACACTGAGAAACCATCGTACACAGCTTTGCTGTTCTGAACATCTCATGTATTGTGAATATGGAGCGAATGTGGAGTATTACAGGTAACTAAGTTAGTTTAGTCTCCAACAACCAAGCGTGATTAGAGCAATGTATTGACAGGTTGTGTAAGGTTCAGTACTCTGTCCTGGTTTACTATGAAACACTGAGAAACCATCGTACACAGCTTTGCTGTTCTGAACATCTCATGTATTGTGAATATGGAGCGAATGTGGAGTATTACAGGTAACTAAGTTAGTTTAGTCTCCAACAACCAAGCGTGATTAGAGCAATGTATTGACAGGTTGTGTAAGGTTTAGTACTCTGTCCCTGGTTCACTATGGAACACTGAGGAACCATCGTACACAGCTTTGCTGTTCTGAACAATCTCATTTATTATGAGTATGGAGCGAATGTGGAGTATTACAGGTAACTAAGTTTTTAGTCTCCAACAAAGCCTGATTAGAGCAATGTATTGACAGGTTGTGTAAGGTTTAGTACTCTGTCCTGGTTCACTATGGAACGCTGAGGAACCATCGTACACAGCTTTGCTGTTCTGAACAATCTCATTTATTAAGAGTAAGGAGCGAATGTGGAGTATTACAGGTAACTAAGTTAGTTTAGTCTCCAACAAAGCCTGATTAGAGCAATGTATTGACAGGTTGTGTAAGGTACAGTACTTTGTCCTGGTTCACTATGGAACACTGAGGAACCATAGTACACAGCCTTGCTAGTCTGAAACCATCTCATGTATTGTGAGTATGGAGCGAATGTGGAGTATTACAGGTAACTTAGTTTAGTCTCCAACAACCAAGCGTGATTAGAGCAATGTATTGAAAGGTTGTGTAAGGTACAGTACTTTGTCCTGGTTTACTATGGAACACTTAGGAACCATCGTACACAGCCTTGCAGGTCTGAACAATCTCATGTGTTGTATGTATCGAGCGAATGTGGAGTATTACAGGTAACTAAGTAAGTTTAGTCTCCAACAACCAAGCGTGATTAGAGCAATGTATTGACAGGTTGTGGAGGTACAGTACTTTGTCCTGGTTCACTATGGAACACTTAGGAACCACCGTACACAGCCTTGCTGTTCAGCACGGACTTGGTTTTATCAAATTTGCGCGTCAGTATCATACCATACGTTACATTGTTTATAGATATAGAATGTTTGGAAAAAGTACTCCAATACTTTAGGATATAATTGTTTTCCTGAAAATAAGAAAATAACGTCTAGTGACTTCGAAAACCTTTTGTTTTTCATCTCTCTCTCTGTATGTGTATTTATTATATAGTGTAACATATTTTATTAATTTATTGAGGTATCAGTTTCAAATATGTTACATCTATGATGACAAGTAGGACAAAGTTAGGTGTTAACTGATTTTTTAGATTGGCCACCCCCTCCCCAGATTTAACTGTGTGTGATTTCTTTCTATAGGGTTACTTAGAGGAACAAGTTTATACTCGTAGCTTCAATAATGATGAGGAAATTTAAAACAATTGAAGAGGAACTTCTCCGGACACTGCAGAATTTCTTTGTAAGAGTTTACGCGATTAACTTGTTAAGCGCTGTTATCAGTGTGTCGCTGTGGATGGATTACAGTTCGAATACCTGTAGACTGTAATTGTAGGTTTTTTAATAGGTTATGTTCTAATTTTCTGATTGAAATGCTTTATTTCTCTAGAATAGGAAAATAAATCATTTTACAAACCCAAAAATACTGTTTTTAAGTAATTTTTCAAAATGCCACCATTTTGTTTCAACAGTTGCTAGAGAGCTGAAATTTTCACAGAATATTTTAAAAGCTATTTAATGAATTGTGTAGAGTTTGAGAATGTTCGGTGCATAAATGGGCAAGTAATATAAAATCAAACGTTTAAACCTCTTCGTAGGACATTCGGTATGAAGTTTCTATTTTGCAAAATTTCAAAATGGCAGTCTTTTAAAATTTCTAAAGCCTAATAGTCAAAAATGGATTAAATAAATGTACGAGAGGCAAAATTACGCAATCGTACGCACTAAAACACGGCGTAAAAAGTATGAATGACTATTAATAATTTATCTATCACATCTGTTTTAAAATAACATGCATTATTTTGTGGTTACCATAACTATGTAATACAATTTTCTTTCCAAAATCAGGCATCCGATTTTAATGAAATTTCATACGAACAACAGATATGAAGCTGGTCCATTATAACAGATCTAATCGAATACAATTTAATATGCATAGCGGTCCCAATAGTACTCGTGTAACCCTTCCCCTGCTGGGCCCGTGAGTATGGTTCCGTACTAATTTGGCAAGCCGAAGACAATCACCTCGTTAACAACGGTGACGTCACATCGTGCCGTGCCGTGACGTAACACGATTATACAAGTATGTCAGATCACTGCCACTGTCTCAGCCAATTTACATATATATTGCTCATACCGGAGCATATGGCTTACATGTGTTACAACGTTACAACATCCCCACACGCTTCTTTTAATTTTATTCCCTTAATGAAACATAGAAAAAATGCGTGATGGAACGTGACGCAAATCAAACACACGTCACGTGTCAGTAACGAAAAAGTGCAGATATTCGTTGGTAGATGTATACATGATTTGGCTGTCGAAAAAGTAAGTTTCCCTAATTATTAAATAGTTATTTTTATATTTTAAAATAATACGAAACAAAAAATGCTTTAAGATACATTTTTTAATATTTTCTAATAATTTTACACATTTTTTTGTAATATTTTTCGACATTTCATTTATTGCAATCATAATGACTTCAAATATTAAAGTAATACATATTTATACATTATTTTAGTTTTGTTTAAATTAGTTATTATAATTTTGCCAGTATAATTTTCCCTGTAATATTGTATTTCCGAAATAATTACTTCATTTTCATAGTCATTATATTATAAAAATGAAATTATGGGTGAAAACTGAAATAAGAAATAAAAACTCTTGAATAAAATCTTGCCAAATATATAGTAAACAGAGCATTTATTGTTATTCAATATATCATTGTTCTTATGATATCGTTTGAAATTCTTAAATTTAATTTACAGTAAAAATGTCAATTAATGGTTGTGAAATTTCTTTCATGTGTTAAGAAATACTAACATTATTGGTAATTAACTGCAAAAAATGATATCATTAGAGTTAAAACGTTATTTAAAATCGTTTCTGTTCGTAACATCCCGGAATCATAATAAAGCAACTAGTTAATTAATTTATTATTATCATTAATGATCGGTTAAAAATGAATATTCTTGATAATTTTATAACAAAACTATTTTTAGCTTACATAAATGTGATACTATTAAACTTCCTGAACAGAACAGTATAAACATTAAGAATGGTTGCACTAAAAGATCAAAATGAGTTAAAAACAAATCCAAACAAAATAAAAATTAAATTGACTTACTATTGAAAATAAATGCTAATAAATGTATAAACTTCATTGAAACATTTCCACGACTCATAGCCAATTAGCAAATGTCTGAATTTACTGGGAAACCTCAAACTTCTCCAATTAAAGTCGAAGACATTATCCACGTTACCATTAGATTCATCCGAACGCGCTCCGTGGCATCCCACTTTTATCAGTTTCTTTCATAAAAACTTTAGAGCTGGATTGAATTAACTGTATGTTGTATTTAAGAGTATTTACTTAGTTTTACAATTACAAACCACGAAATGAGTAGAATATCATTAACAGTAATGTTATCATTATCGACGACGTAGTTTATTTCTTTTAATACAAATGAATATGGACTTCTTAAAACTGCTATCTCCTTATGTATTGCCATTAGCTTTAAATTATGCTTGGAAAACAAGGCAATACTTATAAAAATGTATTTGGAGATCTGTTTACTCAAATTCAAGTAAATAGCTATATCACTATTATTTGCTAAATATTATTGAATACTAAATAAATAATTTTTCTAAAGAAACCTGTCTCTTGAAGAGAAGGTTTCCTGGCAGTAAATTTCTAGCTTTTGTGATTCCATTTTTTCAATTCCTTTTTTCAAAAACATTGGGTTGCTAAATTAACCATTATTTTTGAAACGTGACAAATGTATGCTTATTGCCCCATAATAAGTCTTACTGATCTTGCATATTGTTCTATTGAAGATTGTAGATTAGCTGTGTCATTTGTTCTTGTGTGTTTGCGTGAAGAGAAGTAAAATTAAACGTGATAAAACAAGGCATAATATTAAAAAGGGATAAGGAAGAAGTCTGCTCTACTTTAATGCCGAGAATTTCGAGGATCCGATATCATTATAAACGAAAGCGACGTATATTCTCAACTCGTTAGAAGAGGGCTTACACCTTTTTGAACAACAAAAACACATACAGGAGCACTAATATGTAATGGGAAGATAGCTGTACTGGCTGAAACATCTTAGAACTGATCCTTTTGTGTTGTCTCAAAACCTTATGGCTTCCTAAAAGGGCATCACAAACACCCTTACTGGAAGACGAGGATCACCGAATGTACCAGAAACCATTTTGGCTCTTGGAAAGAATGAACGATTATTTTCATGCTGCACCCTACAAGATGTACACAGCACAAAAGCAAGCCTAAATGCAGGGTCTATTTGGGCACCCTTCCGTGAAAGGTGAGAAATCTCCATGCACTTCTGACATCCAAAACAGTAATTGGGAAAAATCATCTTCTCTGTCCATTATTAATTTTTTTTATACAGACTGTCATATTCACAAAACATTTTGGCATGACTTATGAATGCATAGAGTTTAATTGAAATTTCTAATAATTAACTAAGAATGGTGCATTAGCCTCTCTGAAGCCAACAGAGCTGATAATCCTCAGGTTAAACACTATTTCTTCACTATCCTGGAGGTCTTACGGATCCGTGGATTTCAATCTACATTGGATTGAAGTAGTAAGTTGTCCCATAAAATTATTTGGAATAAATGGTAAGCCAAAATGTTGTTCATACCCTGTCAGCCAAGGTGGTGAAGATGATAGGCTGTATGCACCTCCCACTCAAAAACTCTGAAAATTTTACATGTGTGGGGAACTAGAATTGGTACAAAATTTCTATGGAAATGATTTTAAAGAAGGATGCTTACAGAGTGCTTTTTGAGCCAAGGGACCCCAAATATAGGACTAATGGAAATTTGACAAACGTAAATAGTCATCAAAGTATTTTGGACCAGAGAGACAAATCTCCAGAGTCTTTCTAACATAGACACATGTTACATATAAAATAGAATACATGTCAAAGAAGAATATTTTTGAATACTTTTGAAGCTAATAAATGGCAGTTCTCCACGGTCAATACCCTTTTATGCACTACTCCACGACCTAGTACTCATAGATTTTGGTAGGTAAGTTTTTTCTAGGCTATGCGAGAGCTATCTTTTGTACGAAATCACAATTAAACGTAGCCTATATATTTATCGTAACCGAATATGGCAATAAAAGAATACAGAATCTGAAAATACGCAGATTTGGAAAATGTTTAACGTTTCTTTGTCACCACCAGAAATGTTTGAATATATATAACAAAAATTAAAAACTTATATTTTATATTAAGTTTATTCTTTGTAGATATGAAGCCGTTCTTATTATGTACAAAGTCAAATAAGTTGTTAATCGGAGTAAAAAAAAACATTTTATAGTCTTTAAAACAGAAAAAGAACTAAAAATTCATTAATATAGCATTAAGCATAAATTTCTCAACGAATATGAAATTGCATTTGGGTTTTGAAAAAGCCGAATCTGAGGTTGGTAAAAGTGTACAAATATTCACGTCACTCCGGGTATAATGTTCATATATTGTATCATTTTTTCATGGTATAAAAATTACCTTGTTTAATTAGGTTTGCAAATATCTGTAATATAAAAATATATCTAATTTTGAACTGGTTTGTAAGGTCAAAAGATGGAATTTTGTATTTTCCTTATGTGAAAAAACGGCTTCTTCAGTACTACTACTTTATTAAATTTTCATTTCATAAAATTACTGCACTTAGACTTTGAAATTATTATCATATTGAGAACAACTGAAACAATTGAAAGGGAGTCAATCTGCGTTATTACTCCTACAATGACAGACATGCCTGTGGACACAACATTACATTCAGTGTGCGATCTCTAATCTGATATACATACATTATCGTGTCCCGCCCGGAGCTCTGAACTGCAGCGCTGTTTTATATTGTCTTCTTTTTGGACAGATTAATTTAATTATACACTTGCGATGAATAACATGAGTTTATTATTAGCAATAACATATTGCTTAAAAAACTCAAAATAACAATCGTGCATTGACTGGAATATATGCAAAAGTAGGGCACGTTTCAATATAATGTACTACTTTCCAAGAGGAAACCTATTTCAGCAGTAATGAATAATCAAGTTTAGAAACGGACCACCCTTCAACTGCGGGTTTGCCAGGCCATTGGCGGTGGTTCGAAAATCACCTACAAGCCATTGTTCTCTAGGTTAAGAGTGAGTTTTTATCAACGATTTTTCAATATAATGTTCAGCGTTCTAAAGGGAGACTTGTTTCAGCAGTTATTAATATAATCGAGTTTAGAAACGGATCAATTCAACTGCGGGTTTACCCGCCCATTGGCGAAAGTCACCTCTAAGCAATTGTTCTCCAGGTTGAGTGTGTGTTTTACCTACAATGTTTCAATATAATGTAGAATGTTCCAAGTGGAGACCTGTTCAGCAGATATTAATATTTGAGTTTAAAAAACAGGCACGCATCAAGTGCGGTTTATCTGGCCATTGGTAGTGGTTCGAAAGTCACCTGTAGGACATTGTTCTCTATGTTAAGTGTGTGTTTTTATCAACACTGTTTCAGTATAATGTACAACGTTCCAAGGAAAAATCTGTCTCTGTAGGTATTAATAAACGAGTTTAGAAACGGACCACCCTTCAACTGCGGTTTGACAGGCGATTGGTGGCTGTTCGGAAGTTATCTCTAAGCCATTGTTCTCTAGGTTAAAAGTGTGTTTTACCTGCACTGTTTCAATATAATGTACAACGTTCCAAGGAGAAACCTGTTTCAGTAGGTATTAATAATCAAGTTTAGAGACGGACCACTCTTCAACTGCGGTTTGACAGGCGATTGGTGGTTGTTCGGAAGTCACCTCTAAGTCATTGTTCTATAGGTTAAAAGTGTGTTTTACCTACACTGTTTCAATATAATGTACAACGTTCCAAGGAGAAACCTGTTTCAGTAGGTATTAATAATCAAGTTTAGAGACGGACCACTCTTCAACTGCGGTTTGACAGGCGATTGGTGGTTGTTCGGAAGTCACCTCTAAGTCATTGTTCTCTAGGTTAAAAGTGTGTTTTACCTACACTGTTTCAATATAATGTACAACGTTCCAAGGAGAAACCTGTTTCAGTAGGTATTAATAATCAAGTTTAGAGACGGACCACTCTTCAACTGCGGTATGACAGGCGATTGGTGGTTGTTCGGAAGTCACCTCTAAGCCATTGTTCTCTAGGTTAAAAGTGTGTTTTACCTACACTGTTTCAATATAATGTACAACGTTCCAAGGAGAAACCTGTTTCAGCATGTATTAATAATCAAGTTTAGAGACGGACCACTCTTCAACTGCGGTTTGACAGGCGATTGGTGGTTGTTCGGAAGTCATCTCTAAGCCATTGTTCTCTAGGTTAAGTGTGTTTTTAGTCCCAAATTCTGCCTGCTAAAATAAGACAACCTTTAGATTTTTTGAAATCTTGGATTACTTTTCCTCGAGACCCAAAATTGTAGAAATTATTTTTGGTGAGAGGCATTTCGGTATGTCATTTGCAAAGTAAGCGTGTATTGCTAACGTGTTTCCGTTATATCGATGCAGTACTTAATTTGGAGAAATTAATCGACAGTTGCACTTAATTTGGTGGAAGTCGAAATGAAAGGTTAAAAAAATGATTAGGAGCTAACTATAACGAAATAACCTTAAAATTTACGCTCTGATAAGAATATTTGCCTTAAAACACGATTATGCACTAATATTTGATCGTTGGATCATAGGAGATGTATAATTAGATATGACTTTGCATCCAAACATTTTTCAATTTTCATCGTGTCATGTACGTTTAAAAAAATTTTAACGATGAAGTACAAAAAGTTTTGAGTTTTTTTCTGAACTTTGCTTCACGGATTGAAGCTCACCCTTTTCTTTAGATGTACAACTCAATACATAAACATGGACTGTAATGTAATTTTAAATATGTCAAAAGATCTAAAAAAATGTTAAGTAAAAAATGTTAATGTTCGAAAAAGATATTAAGTATTTAAATTGTTACTGTAGTTGAACTAATCATATTATTGAGGAAAATATTGTGTGTTTTCAAGTTTTCCCCGCATTAGGTTTCAATAGACATTGCATTGTTAGCTTTTAGGTAGCACTAATGGCTATGTTTAATTCGATTTATATGTAATTGGAAATAAGTGTGCAATACCCTGGTATACATGAAAACTGTTTAAAGTAAATGTAAAAATAATTAAAAAAGGTCTAAATTGTTAATTTATTCAGTTCCTAGGCTGAATGGAAAGCCAATTCCAAGTATTTACTGCCTAATAACGTACAAATTTTTTAAAAAAAATTTAAGAAAATGGAATTTAATTACTTATAACATTTATTTGTACTTATTTTGAATTTTTTCTAGCTCAATTTCGAGTAAAGTTTTGTTATATGTACCAATGAAAACGTAAACACAAAAGCCATAGCGTACTGTAATTTTAAGAATACTCAGTTTCTTTGTATCATTAAGCATGTCTAAGGCAACATATGCACCTTTATTCAAATATGTTTCGGATCAAATTTTCTAACGAATGAGATATATTGAAACGTTTTTGAAAATTAACTCCCGTTTTGCATACACCTATATAACTTTCTATGCTATATCATATATAATGGTGTTTCTATAAAGATTTGCAGTTTTTTACATAACTACTTCCCATTGAATAGTTATTCTCTTGAAAATGTTGTTTTCGTAAGGTAAAGGAAATACTCCTACGGCGGTTGCTGGCCAAATCTCATCTTTCATTCAACAACAACACCAGTGTTGCCAACTGAAATAACATCCGCTCGCTGATGCACTCTCCTGGACCGTTCTTTGATGTCTTTTTGTCGGCTTTCGAAAGTTAATAACTGGTGGTGTAAAATTACTTTAATATTTCTTCTACTTGTTGCTCGGAAACATTCACTGAAGCCACAAAATCTTTCACTCATATATAACCTAAAAATTTTGTAGATGAATACAATCCTTTCACACGCTATAGTTTAACGATAAAAGCGAAATGTATGATATGTTTAGTATTTAAAAGTAGTTAAAAATAAATATCCAAGGAACTTAAAAATATATTAAAAAACATTGCAACGACAAAGCATTTTATTTATTATTTTCAGGCCGTTGAACGCTTAATTGAGATAATATTTATACGAATAACCATAGTATTGAATCACTCTATAGTTAGTGGGAATTATAATAAAAGGATAGCCATAGAATAAATCAATGCAAAGATGTTATATAAAGGAATCAATATACATATAGCCAGATACAGAAATTATTATAATGATAGTCAGAGAAAGGAATCCGTATAAAGATACTCATGGAAGGGATCACTGTAAATATAGCCATAAAAAGGGATCGATATACAGATAACCAGATACAGAAATCATTATAATGATAGTCAGGGAAAGGAATCCGTATAAAGATAGCCATGGAACGGATCACTGCAAAGATAGTTCTAAAAAAATCAGTATACAGTTAACCAGATACAGAAATTAATATAATGATAGTGAGAGAAAGGAATCAGTATAAAGAGAGCCGGAGAAGGGAATTACTATAAGAATATCTAGAGAAGGGATCACGATAAGAGTTATTTTGATCACGATATTTTGAGCTATACATGACCTGAGTTGTTTTGTAAAACAACATCAATGTTGAAAATCGCTCATGAATAAAGGTCTTTTCTTATAAGGAAATCCAGAGAAGGAAATTACTAAAAGAATAGTCAAAAAAGGAAATAACTTCAAAAAACAAAATGATCACCAGTGTAACGTGGGATTAAATAATTCATCCCCATGTCCTATATAAATTAGCCGTACGGGTAAAAATGATTAATATTTTGGATGTTTAATTTGATCAACATCCATTAAATTTTAGTCTTCCTTTTTTGTAATGAAAAGAATGCAAATGGGAGTGAGTATAAAAATAAAAATATAAAAAAGTATACAATATATGTTTATCTAATCATTACTCGGATAGGGAGCTTCTCAAAATATATCATTAGTAAGATATTACATTATACTATTTCTAAGATTATACTAAGAATAAAGGTGTTGTCCTTAATCCTTAACTCAAAAAGGGCATTTCAAGGTTGAATTTTGAGGATGACTACATTGGAATCGGGATTTACTGTGTGTAGTCCAAACGATCTTTTATATTCATATGAGAAAGAAGAGTATTGTCGACCATAGACTATATGACTAATACAGACAAGACCGTGAGTTCAGCGGTCCAAATTCCACGTGAGACGAAGGATTCTTTGATTCAGTTTCTGTTAGTTATTGATTTTTAAGTAATGGAAAACTCTCAAAACAGACGATCTTTTACAATAATAAAACGAAATAATGTTCAGTTTGTTTTTTATATTTATGTTCTGAAGGAATATTCAATATAGAGTTTTTATAGCACTGCCTATGGTCATCTTACTCGTGATGTGATCGGTGTTTCATAAATTGTAAGTACAACAAATAAATATACTGACAAATTTCATTAAATAATGAACACCATAGGAGTATGCCACACCATATGTCGCGTAACAGGCTTCGCTGAAGTCGCATACTAAACATCTATTATAGCTCATTTCATTCTAGAGATGTCCTGCGGACAATGGATAATCGGACAGAAAATACATTTTTACTACCCTGAGGTAGGCAGAAAAAAATGTCAGCTTACTGATATCAAATTATGCTCAATAAAATTCTGGGGCTGTGCACCTTCATCGAGCTCATTATTTCTATGTAGAGGAAATGATGAAATGATCGTAAATTTAAATTGTACAGACGAAATTTAGAAAAAAAAAAAGAAATATACGTTACTCAGCCAAATTCCACAAAGGAACATGCTCTATCCAAATACGACGTGACGCTGCCTAATTAGAAATGTGAGTATATGCAAATTTCAAGAATGCATGTCAGTTAGTTCTCAAGATTATGTGCGGACAGGTATACCAAACAGAAATGAAAATTTTATAACCCCTCAAGTGGCTAGCTTCACTATCTATCGCTCAATAAATAAGATTATCAGCCAATAAATAAAAAAATATAACTATTAACTATAATGAGATAGACTTGCAATGGAAATATTACTCATAGATTTAAAAGTCATATGGGACGTTGAAATGTTGGAGTGTATAGCTGGAGCGTAATGAGGGTATAAATAAAAGAATGGGAGGTAATTTGACTGGTTCTCCGTTAAACAAACTGGACACTGTTAACGTCCGGAATACAGAATGCTTATCTTGTGTGAACTGCGTGCTTTGTTGTATAGCTGCTTGGCAGGTCTGTACGTTATAGAGGGTGGAGTGTAGTACTGATGTTTATAAATATTCTTATTTACATATAGAGGTAATTTGACTGGTTCTCCGTTAAACAAACTGGACACTGTTAACGTCCGGAATACAGAATGCTTATCTTGTGTGAACTGCGTGCTTTGTTGTATAGCTGCTTGGCAGGTCTGTACGTTATAGAGGGTGGAGTGTAGTACTGATGTTTATAAATATTCTTATTTACATATAGAGGTAATTTGACTGGTTCTCCGTTAAACAAACTGGACACTGTTAACGTCCGGAATACAGAATGCTTATCTTGTGTGAACTGCGTGCTTTGTTGTCAAGCTGCTTGGCAGGTCTGTACGTTATAGAGGGTGGAGTGTAGTACTGATGTTTATAAATATTCTTATTTACATATAGAGTTAATTTGACTGGTTCTCCGTTAAACAAACTGGACACTGTTAACGTCCGGAATACAGAATGCTTATCTTGTGTGAACTGCGTGCTTTGTTGGCAAGCTGCTTGGCAGGTCTGTACGTTATAGAGGGTGGAGTGTAGTACTGATGTTTATAAATATTCTTATTTACATATAGAGGTAATTTGACTGGTTCTCCGTTAAACAAACTGGACACTGTTAACGTCCGGAATACAGAATGCTTATCTTGTGTGAACTGCGTGCTTTGTTGGCAAGCTGCTTGGCAGGTCTGTACGTTATAGAGGGTGGAGTGTAGTACTGATGTTTATAAATATTCTTATTTACATATAGAGGTAATTTGACTGGTTCTCCGTTAAGCAAACTGGACACTGTTAACGTCCGGAATACAGAATGCTTATCTTGTGTGAACTGCGTGCTTTGTTGTATAGCTGCTTGGCAGGTCTGTACGTTATAGAGGGTGGAGTGTAGTACTGATGTTTATAAATATCCTTATTTACATATAGAGGTAATTTGACTGGTTCTCCGTTAAACAAACTGGACACTGTTAACGTCCGGAATACAGAATGCTTATCTTGTGTGAACTGCGTGCTTTGTTGTATAGCTGCTTGGCAGGTCTGTACGTTATAGAGGGTGGAGTGTAGTACTGATGTTTATAATATTCTTATTTACATATAGAGGTAATTTGACTGGTTCTCCGTTAAACAAACTGGACACTGTTAACGTCCGGAATACAGAATGCTTATCTTGTGTGAACTGCGTGCTTTGTTGTATAGCTGCTTGGCAGGTCTGTACGTTATAGAGGGTGGAGTGTAGTACTGATGTTTATATATATTATTATTTACATAAACAGGCAATTTTAATATAGTAATAAGTTTAGGAACCTTTACACAACTTGAATTAGTTTTATTCAACTAAGCAAATATTTTTATATTGTTCCTTTGGGCAACAAAAATGGCAACAGGAAAATCGCAGAGTAAATAAATGAGTACCGAAACTGAGTACAGTTATACAGAATGTAAACATCTGAAATAGTAACACATGTTTATTTTGGGGGATGTTTATATGACCAACGGAAAAGTTTTTTGACGTATGAAGATTTTTGACTCCCCCCCCCCAAATGGGGTATTTTATAGGTAAGTAAAATTGTTTAAATAGGAACCCCTAGCAAGTGACACCTCACTGATTTGATTTTTTTTATAACACCTCTACAGCTGAAGTTACATCTAATGAGATTGTAAGGCAGATAACACATTTAGTCACGAGTTATTTTTAGAGCTCACTACATGAAATCGTAAAAAAACGTTATTACAAGAATCAGCAAACATCAATAACCATGATTAACATAACATTTATTAGTTTTGTTTTGTCTGACCGAAGCCCATTAGGAAGTCTTGGGAATACTAATAACTGATTTTGTCATGATATCTCTTATTGGTTACCAATAAGAATGCGATTTCTTTTATTTATTTATTTTTTTTTTTTTTTTTTGTAACAGAGGGCCAGGTTTCCCTAGGCCTGGTAGTTGCCTCTCAGCCATCCGGCTTATTGTGCACCCCTCTCCCAGGTTTAAGCTGTATCAAATCCCAGGCCTTTACAAAACCATGAGATCTTCTGAACAATGCTTTCCCTGCTCCAACCCCTCTTCCGTATGCATAAGAACACCTAGGGATCCTTGAGAGATTTGCTCTGTAATGCCGGACATTCAAATATGAACGTGCTTGGCTGTTTCGTCAGCCTCGCCACATTTCCTGCACAGTGTTTCCTGAACTGGAAAATACCTATTCTGTTCATCGTGACTACGGAAAATATCCAATGACCTGTAATAAGAAAACCATCACCTTTCGGATCTCCGTTCTACTCATTCTAAGGGCATCTGCTGCAATGATTCCTTGATGGTCTTCTTGAGCATCCGCTTTGCTTGTACATTCCCCTCAGTATTTCTCACAATGTTGTAGGTGTTTGTTAACCATCCACTTGGTAAACTGATCTACGTGCTACGTTATATGAGACCCCCACACGTTGGTTCAGGACAGGTAAGAGGATAGTTGGCTCCCAAGTTAGCACAACTGTCTGCCCCTTCATTGCCTGTGATTCCTCTATGTCCAGGCACCCAAGTTAGAATAACTTTATTGGTTTTTCGCCAGCAATTCCATGACCTTATGGCATTCTCACAACTGTATTCGAATTACAGTCATGGTTGGCCAAGGCCTGCAGAGCAGCCCTGCTGTCCGAGCTAATGTAGATGGTTTTTTGCCTTTGTAGCCCCTTTCCACATTAACTCTTGCAAATTCTACAAGGGCTGTAACTTCAGCCTGAAAGACAGTTGCCCAGTTTACCTAGGCTAAAGCTTAAGTTAACACTAGGTCTGACTCCCCCAGACCCCTGCCCCAGTACCATTCCGAGTCTTTGACCCGTCCGTGTACCAGGTTAAAAGCCTTCTTCATATAGTCAGGCTCACCTTTTGACCATTCTTTCCTTTCAACAATGTTGACTTGAAATGTTTTTTCTCAGTCCGTAACCTTTGCCATTCTGTCAGACATCATTTCTAGAATATCCAGTTTGAGAATGTCAACGATCTTGGAGTGTTTACTAGCATGGTTGATGATGCCAGTTCCCATTGCACTTCAGTCTGTAGTGCAGCCATCCTAGCCTCTCCTATGACGAATATGTCTAGGGTGGGAGGTTTAGCACTACTCCATAGCAGCGGTTGGTGTTCCCTCTCATGGCGCCCATTGTCCCCAAGCAAGCCAACCGCTGTAACCTTTGACAGGTTGTTTTTTTTTTTGCGGCAGTCACCTGTTGGACTTTTGGCCACCATACCACTGAGCCATACACCATCATTGGTCCTGATGACTCTGGTGTACAGCCAATGTTGACATGTCGGGTCTTAGGCCCCCATGTGCATGCCTAACCGCACGTCTCACCATCATCAATGTAGTCTGAGATCGGCTGATTATGTATTCCAGAATGACTATTCCAAGTGAGTTTATAATCTAGTTTGACTCCCCCACATAGGACTGGCTGTGTGATTTACAGTTTCCTCCTACTTGTAAATGGTATCATGACGGTCTTCGAAGGATTCACTGCAAGTTCTTCTTACGTCAACACCATCACTCCACAATGGCCAGTGCTCTCTGCATCATTTCCAGACACGTAACCATATGCTTGCCTCTTATGAGTATGACAAAATCATCTGGCATAGCCTTGAGCATACCTACCCTGTTCATTCAGAGTCCAGAGTAAGTCATCCACAACTATGTTCCACAGGCTTGGTGATAATACACCTCCTTGTGGACATCCTCGCTGGCTGCGTTTAGACCTCTCTTGTGACTCTCCGCACAGAGAGAAGGCCTGTGCTCTTCTGCTCTTAAGCATGTTATTCTTTGTTCCATCTAACAACAGTTTTCTTTCTCCGTACCCCTGGATGTAAGCTTTAGACACTATAGAGTGAATACTCGTATTATCAAAAGCTCCTTCTATATCCAGGAATACTGCTAAAGCTATTTCCTTTTGTTCAACAGCTTGCTCAATCTTGCCAACCAGACAGTGTAGGGCTGTTCACAAGATTTAAACCTTTCTGATAGGCATGTTGATTTGGATGTAAGGGGGACGGTTGATGAGACTGTGTCCCCTTAAATTGCCTATCCAGAACCTGTATTCCGGACCTTTAACAGTGTCCAGTTTGCTTAACAGAGAACCAGTCAAATAATTTACCTCTATAAATGTAAATAAGGATATTATAAACATCAGTACTACACTCCACCCTCTATAACGTAACAGGACCTGTCAAGCAGCTATACAACAAAGCACGCAGTTTAACACAAGATAAGCATTCTGTATTCCGGACGTTAACAGTGTCTAGTTTGTTTAATGGAGAACCAGTCAAATTACCTGTCTATATGTAAATAAGGCTAATTATAAACATCAGTATTAACACTCCACCCTCTATAACGTACAGACCTGTCAAGCAGCTTGACAACAAAAAGCACGTAGTTCACACAAGATAAGCATTGTATATTCCGGACCGTTAACAGTGTCCAGTTTGTTTAACGGAGAACCAGTCAAATTACCTCTATATGTAGAAATAAGAATATTTATAAACAATCAGTAATACACTCCACACTCTATAACGTACAGACCTGCCAAGCAGCTATACAACAAAGCACGCAGTTCATAACAAGATAAATATTCTGTACTTCCGGACGTTAACAGTGTCTAGTTTGTTTAACGGAGAACCAGTCAAATTACCTCTATATGTAATAAGAATATTTATAAACATCAATATTACACTCCACCCTCTATAACGTACAGACCTGCCAAGCAAGCTATACAACAAAGCACGCCAGTTCATACAATATAAATATTCTGTATTCCCGGACGTTAACAGTGTCTAGTTTGTTTAACGGAGAACGAGTCATAATACCTCTAAATGTAAATAAGGATATTTACAAACATCAGTACTACACTCCCACCCCTCTTATATAACGTACAGACCTGTCAAGCAGCTATACAACAAAGCACCGCAGTTAACACAAGATAAGCATTCTGTATTCCGGACTTTAACAGTGTCCAGTTTGCTTAACAGAGCAGACCAGTCAAATTACCTCTAAATTTAAATAAGGATATTATAAACATCAGTACTACCCTCCAACAAAAACCACACTCCAATGGGAATACTCCATCATCTCCATAACGTACATACCTGTCAAGCAGCTTAACAACAAAGCACGCAGTTTACACAAAATCCACCAAAGCATTCTGTATTCCCACGCCAACAATTAACAGTGTCCAGGTTTGTTTTAGCGGAGAGAACGAGTCAAATTTACCTCTATATGTAAATAAGGATGTTTATAAAACATCAATTACATTACACTCTACACTCCACCCTCTATAACGTACAGAGCTGTCCAAGCAGCTTGACAACAAGCACGAGCAAGTTGGAGTTGCCTACGCACGCCCGCTTGCCGGGATATAGTGAAACCTCCATGGTCTTGACATCAAGAAGGAATGTTAGTTTACATAAGCCTTTGCGATCTACCCTTAGGAGGGTTAATTGTCCAGTTTGTTTAGCTTTGGAAAACTTGAGGTCAAATAACCTCAAGGATGTTATAAACAATAGTAACTACACTAGAGGTCCTCCAGGACTAGTAATGTACTCCTGTCGCTGTATGAAAGCAGAGGTATCACCAAGTCCTCCCACTTTCCTGCAGTAAAGCAGGAAAAATTTCAATTGATTCTAAGTAAGCCATCGGTACCATAGGTGATTTGAATACGGCTTTAAAAGACACCAGGGCCCCATTTTATCCCTAAAACAGTTGAATAACAGTATCTTTGCACAGTTCCAGTCCCTCACTAGCGACGAGCTATCTCTAGGTTCTCGCCGCCATTCACTACAACTGTTGATTTCACTGGTTTGAAAAGATCCTTGGGAAGTGTGTATTCATAACACTGAAGTAACACCTGCACAGTAGAGTCTCCTCGAGATCCTTGGTGTGAGTCCCATCTTCCCGAAGTTCATAGTGAAAAGATCCTGGAATTTATGTGGCACTTCGAGCAACGGACTTTATGGAGTTTTGCACAGTCAGGATACCTTATCATCTTCGTCCACCACAGAAGTGGCTTCTACTCTGCACACGAGTTTACTCCTGACAGAATTTCTCTCTCACGAGTTTTCTCTTAGCTTCTTCTCAACTCTTTATTGTACTCTGTTAGGGCAGCAAGAGTACCTAATCCCAGTTCCCTGCACGTTTGCATGTACAGTATTATATGCTCTGCGAAGGTCTTTTCCTCAAGGTTTCCAGCCCCTGGTTCCACCAACATGCTTTTTTCCTTGAGTTTTTTTTCTATGACGGGGCAGGCTTTATTTGTGGGTACGATTCTTTCATGGCGTTTTGCAAAGAGTTCGCCATGTCCTCGACCCCTTGCCTCTGATACTCATTTTTCCCTTACTAGATTGCTTTTTAGCTCTGCATTGAAAGCTACCCAATCTGTTTTCTTTGGGTTTCTATAGGTCTCATTTATTTTGTACGACCCACATGACAAGAGGTGATATACCTATGATCTGAAGCAGATGCTTCAATCTAGCACACTCCAGTTTAAAACCACTCCAGTTAGTATGCGATTTGGTTACACATCTATTTATTATGCAATTTTATTATTGCCATTATGGTTACCCATAAGAACAATATACAATTTGTCTTAAACTCTTAGACAAAAACACCATTATTGAACACATGTTGCATATTTAGAAATGTTGTAAAATTTTAAGTCTATAGGTCTGTTTGTTATCGAGATATCGTACAGGCATAAAGACAGACAGGCAAACAGACAAATAAATATTTTGAGTGCCTTTAATTGGCTTCGTTAACGCTTAGCCAATTATGAATGTTATCCTGAATAAATTTAGCGATACTCGAGGAGTGAGTGGTGTGTTTGATTAATGGTTCGCACACCAAGAGCATAGAGTGGTCGATGGGAAAACGCCTTAGCTTGCCAGTGTAAAACTAGTGATAATATGTGTGAATTGCAGTGTTAGCGCGAATGAGTATGGTGATTAAACTACGCAGTGTATTCTTGTAATACTTTCTGAAGTATACTTATAAATTTATACATTCAAATTAGATTTTACATTGTTATATTCGAATGACAGTCGCAAAAGAATTTATTGTACGCATTAAATAAGTTATGATTTCATTTTGTTACTTTCAAGTTTTAGATTCCTTGTATTTTTAACTTTTGACGATTTTTTAAATAATGTAATCCTATTTAGAATAATATTTTACTTATTTATACTTACATGTTGCTTGCAAACAGATTACAAATGTGGGAGTATAATAAATAGCTATATGAATGGTAACAGGTGTGGAAATATGGTCATTAAAGATTCAGACACTGTGAGGGGTTATAACAGGGAGATTGTTTAAAAGATGTGGGGAAATATACAGGTGAAATACAATAGGTGAAATACAAAAACAATTTTCTCTAGCACTATGATCTAATGTTTCTTCGATTGGTAATTTTGCATCTTTGTGTGGTTTGTTAGGATGTTATTTATGGTTGAAATAAAATAAATCTGTTGTGAATAGTTTCAAAATTGCAACCTTTTCAAGTAAGTTTGAGGTAACATTTCATGAATACATACTACAACTGAACGGTAAAAAAATTTAAAAAATCAGCATGTTAATAGTAAACAAATTACTCTCCATACTTTTTTTACGAGCTATATTTTATGTTTCTTGGCAATTTATTCTCTTGTATTCGGTTTTCATGAAAGTTTGCTTTTATTAAAAAAAACATATTGTGAAAGTATTGACGATATATTTTTTCTTTTCACACAAAATAACATCTTAAACAGATTTGTTGTATATGAAGCTGTGCTCTCATTTAATGACGGATTTTTGTCTGAAATTACAGTAATGGAACAAACAGGACTTCAAGCAGAAAGAAATATCGTCAAAGCATTGGAACTCCTTGATCGGAAACGGTTGTTCGAGGCTGAAAAGCTGTTACCAACTTAGAAAAAAATTCAATCAACATTAGTGAAAAGGAAATTAGGGTACGTATATAAAACTGAGGAGAACCCAGAAAACACCACATATAGTGCAAAAGGACACTAAATGAGATAGATTAATATATTTTACTTTAGATTTTTTGTTATTTTCCTAAGTTTAATAAGAGTGTTTTTCTGGTGCATTAATGCTAGGAACACATTTTTAGACCTGTATTACATCAATACACGAAAGTAGGTAAGCAGTAATCAGTGAGCGGCGACCAGTAATCATTGTTCCTTATCTTATCGCAAAATCCGGTTTTATCTGGTATTGGCGCAGGTCCCGGTCTACCTATACAGTCGCAGTGTCTTGTTGTACCTAACCTAACCTTCTTTAAACGTAGAAAACGTTTAATGAAATGAGGTCGTATAACGCCAAAGACCCCAATATATTTTGTACGATTGCTGAATAAAAAAATTTCCGTACGAGAACCAAATTTTTTCTGAAGGTTAATTGAAAAAAATAACTAGTTTCTATCATGGAGATTTGTTTATCTATAAAAAAATATGAAAAATAAAACATTGAAAAAGATAGATGAAAACATCACAACAATTTTATTTTTGTATTTTCAATAAAATCTCTTGATAGAAACAAGTTGAAGGTACCACCTAAAAAAACAAAAAAAATCAGTCTAGCATAAGCAGAACTTATGTAATACGTAATATACCTAACATTACAGTTAAATGCAATTCGGAGTGCCCTTAATAGAAAACCTGATCAGTGTTTTTGTTTACAGTGCTATCAAACAAAAATATGGTGATAACCTAAGGACTTGAATACCTCAACAAAGTCATAATTATCCTGTTATGGTAAAGAAATTATAGAGATGAAATTATCCCATTAGCAACGCGCTATTTTAAAGTTATTAGCTCATCTCCTCGTTATTGAAGTGATAAATGATTTTTACTACTCTTTTTTACACTAGAACTAATTTTTTTCCTTATAGGTATAGGCTATTATAGTATAAAAGAATATAGTCTAATATGTCTAATCTTGTTGAAAGAAAAAGAATCCACGTTGCTATTACATCTTGACAAGAAATAGGGCTGCTGTAAAGGTAGCGATTAACCCTAACAATAAATCAGGAGTTGGTTGAACAGTTTACCATGCTCTAAATACTGAATGGCGTATAAATCTCAGGCCAGCTGTTACGCTTTTATAATTATCGCATCAGGACAAAAATAACAGTTTTTATTATACTGCACAAACAACAGTAGTTTTTGATATATAGTTGGTCCATGAAGTGATTATTTCCGATACCTAATATCAGGAATTTAAAACATCTGCTGAAACACAATTTAGGTGTTATTAAATTTTAGGTTTATTAAGCTCAAATATTGTTATTGCTTCAGTACATGTGAATGATAGCTGTTATATATAAAGTTGACACTATGATTATGTTTATTTATTACGTAATAAGATTTAATAGAACGTATTTAATTGAATTTAGTTTTAAGTATGATAAAGACGCTGTGCAAAAGTTTCTTTTAACGCCAAATAGGAAAATACGTTTGCTCACCGAAAATATACAAAACCAAAGTCGGATATGCGATTAACTGCCTAAAGTCACTTTTAATCCGTTTGATGTACTACGGTGTTTATCATACGGAAATAAAATGAAACTGTTATTAAAATTGTATTTATAACAGCTCAATATAGTAATACTATCAAGTTTACATATAAAACACACCAGAGTTTTTTGTTTAATTTACTTCTACTGCAACAATAAAAAATAGGAATGCACTCGAAAACTTAAAATGTGTCACTTTACCAATTAAGTTTTAAAAACAGCTGATACTTGCGCGGTATGATTAAAATTACTATTAATTATGTATCCGGGACGTTTTCAATACCGTGAATAAATTGAACATGATCAGAAGATAACTCCGAAATAATTTATGTCGCAGATGGTAAAATACTCTTAAACTCCTAAAACTATTAATTCATATATATATATATATATATATATATATATATATATCTTTATTCCTCTTTCTTTAATCTTTCTTTATTCCTCTAACTTTTTACAAATATACATGAAAACAAAACTAACCATTTCATATCAACTCGAACATACCATAAAAATAAAATATAAATAGCCACTCTGTACATAAAATTAAAATAAAAAAAAAAAAACACAAAGAACTACATTTACTGTTCAATTCCCAACAATAAATAGAATGTTGAGAAATCTCCCAGACATATCCGGATTGGAGGTAAAAATCTAAGCTTATTTAACGGCTGGCAGAATAATATACAAATGAAATACATAACCAACCTAAACTTGACTAAAGGAGAAATTTTAAAACTAATACATTGAAAACCAAACTCAGCAATATGTGTACTTGTAAAGTATACTAACAGTGTAAATAAATAATGCTATTAAATATTAAAATACAATATTAAAAAGGTAACTAAATAATAACGACAATTGAGCTATGAATTAGTGATGGAAGAATCGAATACAGAATCGAATAGTATTCGAATACAGCCAGAGTATTCACATATTCGAATACATCAAAATGAATTCGAATACTTTTGAAATGAATACAATTTCTCTGGAAGAATTGAATTCAAACCTGAAGTATTCGTTTATTCTGACAAATAGTATTCAAATAAAATATCCAAGAGCTGTATTCGTATTCATATGAGGTTTAAAATGAATACATATATGGAGACTTTGAAAAGAATAATTTAGAGGAGATTCATAATTTGAAAAAATAATTACAAATTTTAATACTTGAAAAAATGTATAATTAATGGTATAATTATAAAATTAAAAATACATATTATTTAAGAGTTACAGTTCTAAGGAATAAAGACAAATATGAATATTTATTTTATATTGTTGTGTAAAAACAAAATATTATTGAGGTTTTCTGGCTTCAGTCTATTTCTACGGTAATTAGTGACAAGACCTGCTGTGGAAAATAGTCTTTCAGGTGGAACTGAAGTAGCAGGTAAACAAAGATATTTCTACGAGGCACCAAAAGCCAAAGTATTCGAATACATATTCGAATACAGTGGTGAATTCGTGACAAACAAGTGAAATAACCCAGGAACAATAGATTGCGGGAAAGAAGTAAGACAGGTCTAGACCAGCTGTCTGTTAGAAACGCTCAGCTGAGCAAAAGTATTCGAATACAAGTATTCGAATACATATTCGGATACAGGGGTGAATTCGAATTCACTGTATTCGATTCTTTAAAGTATTCGATTCTCCCATCACTACTATGAATATGGATTGCAATGACCTCCCCCTCGCGCCAGCAGATAAGTCCGAACATCTGATAGATAAGATCTGGCGGGGCAGGGAGGGGAGGTCGCTGACCTAGATTTATTTGAGGAACAACAATACAAACCAATAAAAACTTACATCGTTAAAAATTCTTCAGTTCGTGGTTGTTCGGTTCGTGTGCGTGTGCGTGTGTGTATGTGTGAAAGTGTTTATATTTGTACTGTGTTTATTGTGATTTATATGGCGTGTAGTTGTGTTCGTGAGAGTGAATAGAATTTTGTGTAATTGGAATACTGTATCAAGGTAAGCAATTTAAAACTTAACCTAGAAACTAATTTACTTCTAATTTGCTAGGATACAATAACACAGGTTTACACTTCAGCATTTAACGCATAATAGAAAAGTTAACTTCCTGTACTTGTTATATGCTCATAATCCAACTCTTTAGATATTTATCAAAGGAGATGTTTATTTATGTACACTATTAACATTCCTTAACTTAGGAGGTATCATATTAAAGAACTTAGGTTCTAGGTAACAAAATGGTTTTGTAAAAGAAGTAACGTTGGGCTTTGGTACGTGGTAGTCATCTGAGTTTCGTAATTTCTGTCTGCAATCTACAGTTGTAGAATAGTTCCTACTTTTTATAATATAAATATTTAATATTTCGTACTATATATATGTGTGTAAATGCTATATATATATATATATATATATATATATATATATATACAAAAGTACTTAAATATTTCTAAGATGTATTATATGAAGTCGCTGGAAAAGGGTAAAGAAGGGTGGTCATAGGGCGTTTTACAAACAATTCGAATAAATTTCTTTTGTATAGCTAATAAAGGTTTGAAATTTTTTAGATGTGTTCCTCTACAACTAGTTATGCCATAATTAGGGCTACTGTGAACGAGGGAAAAATAGAGCATTTTAAAAATAGCCCCATCGCACATATTTCTTACAAAATATAAAACCCTTAATACACTATTGATTTTTCTTTTAAATTGGTAATTCGTTTTTATCCAACTTAGTTCCCTATCAACAAATACTCCCAAATATTTTTTAATATACTCATATTCCAGTATGTCCTTACAATAAGTTGCACATTCACTCTCGTTACATAAAGCAATTAGGACATTTGAACAATATTTTACTCTAAAAAATATCTTTTCCTCTCAAATTAAAATTTATGTATTTTGTTTTTTCCGCACTTAAGAACGTATTATTTTCCAAAAACCAAACCAAAACTACTCATATAATCGTTTATTTGAATTTGAATTTCATTTATGTAATTAGCAATGAAGCATAAAGCTGTATCATCTGCAAATGGTGTTATGTAGGCCTTGAACATACCGTTCAATAAGTCGTTGATGTACATAAGAAAAAATGCAGTACCTAGTTTGGGGGCACTCCATTTATTGTTATATCAGACTCACTAAGACATCCATTAACTCTCACGCATTATTTCTTATTCTTTAGATAGCTTTCAAATAAAGAGTAGACTACTCCTCTAATTCCACGATTATGCATCTTTTTTTTAGTAAAATCTTATAATAACTATGTCATGGGCTTTTGATATATCGAAAAAAACTCCACTTACCCTTTTGCCGTTATTTATTCCATAAGCAACCCTTTCAATAAATTCACTAAAAGCCGTTTTTGTTTTTATTCCTTTTCTAAATCCAAATTGCTTTACACAAAAAATTTATTTTTATAAAGATACAAAACAAGTCTTTCCTTTTATAGCTTTCACAACACTTTTGATATCGTAGATAATAGAGATATAGGTCTATAGTTGTTACATATATACAGTATGTTACACATATCGCATCACATTTACTATATGAACACAACCGCTTATCACTTTATAGTGCAGATCTGACACTCACAACTTTAGGGTACTTAAAACTGTTTAGACCCTAATTAAGAAAATAAAATGAAAGATAATTAATTCATATTTCTATTAATGGGTTGTTGGGTCAAACTAAATATAAAGTCTTCTTAGAAAATCGAAATTTGTAATTTTTACATTTGTTTCAGAATTATAAAAACAATATGAAACGTACAGTCGTACAACCGTATCCAAAAGTGCATAAAACATTCGCCATTACCCTTAGGTGAAAACCTAAATCATTCAGCTGTACGTTATCTAATTATTATGATACACAGTATTGTACTGTTTGTTCTGTCCCTACGCCACTGCCATGTTTACATTCCGGCCGTGGTGGCGGGGGGGGGGGGGGGCAACACAGCTCATATTGAATTAGCTCGCGTTCTTTTATTCATGCTTTCATTACTGGACATATGTACTTTAATCCAACTTATATTTCAATTACATGTCAAAATATTTAAACAAAGAGCGTGGTTTTTATTATTTAATTGAAAGACAATATAACGCGGTCAACTAGTAGGGGCTACACAATATTTAACTCTACGAAATCGTTTTTATCTTTTTAAATAAGACGTTAACGTTATGAAGAGTTTAGTATACTTACGTATAATGATTAATTAATATTTCACATTACTGTAATATTTGTATTGTATGGTTGATGAATGGTTGTATTTAGAAGTTTCATGTGTTTGCGTTTTATAAGTGATGGTTATGAAAATATTTTATTTACATCTAATTAGACTGAAAAATTAAATAAATAAGATCAATATGATTAAAAGTATTACTGCTTCTCTAAATATTTATAAGAAATTTCCTTACATGTAGTGAACAACAATGGAACTTTATGAGAGTTTTAATTTTGTTATTTAAAAGGTTACCGTTCGAGATAGTAAAATAAAAATAGGTTTTATACTACACCCGGGTTTTCGAGCCTTGATTAATTAGTTTCCCATAAAAAATAGGCACGTTCTCCTACAAATTAACATATCTACTAAATTGAGTCACCAAATGTTGTGTTAGTGTCCCTGCACATCTTCATGTGTATTTTGTAAATTTCAGTAAAGAATACAAAATATTTATCACTGAAAATTAAAAATTAATACCATTTTAAACTAAAAATAAACAAACCAATACTTGTAATAAAATTAAGGAACTAAAAAATAATAAATAATTTCAATGTGAAAAGTGAAAGTTACTTAAAGCTAATACACCCAAATTTTTGAAAGGGGTGCAAAATTTTAAATATGTTAAAAAGTAATTATTTTATACAAAAGATGCAATTTTAAAACAGTAGGTGCATTTGGATATATGTAAAACTAGTTTAAACGGATACAGTTTTCTTAGAATATGGTCGAATGAATTAAATTATGTTTTTGAAATTACTTTACTGGTAAGGTAGATTAAGTGTAATTTAGAATTTTATAGAGGGTACAACCCTCTTATATACATAAACACATAGTATTGTACATTCATTGTACATAACGGCCAATGCAGTGTACCTACCAATATTCAACTATCGAATGTATCAATTACTAGGATGTAACGTTTCCTTTTATTGGTTATGAAACAGTACAAATTATATTTAGAAGGACTGCAATAAGAGGGGTATTTTTATAATGTATGCTTACAGAAATAATCATAATTTTCTAATTCATGTCACCCTAAAATTTGGCACAGCTTTGAAATTTTGTGTTGTGTTGGTTTTTGAGTAACTTTTATTTTACTAAATTAAAACTATTTTTTACATTTAATTTTTCGTTCCTTGATTGTAGTAAAAGTATTGAAGTAGGGTTACCTTAATTTTAGTTTTTAATTTATATTTGTATTACTTACAATGAAAAGGCATTTCATATATTAAGTATAGGCGCACAAGAGAATTTGTGTAACGCCATTTGCGCACAAGAAAACAATCTATACTTATTTGATTATTCCATCTTTGGTGTGTTTCAGTTTAGGCTTCAGTATAAAATATAAATACTGAAACTATTAGCCAAGAAGCTCAGCGATGAACTCACTTTGACTAAACGTAAACGTTTACTTTGAAATTGCTACAATCCAGGCTACAAGGGACATTTTATGTGGTGTATTCTTGCAATACCGGGTTTTTATGAAGTTAAAACATGTCCGAGTTAGGAATTTGCACAGTTTCAACATTCAGGTTTTAGCGGTCCATTTACAAAAATTATCCTCAAAACTAAATTGGAAATGTATGTTGTCCTAATAAAAAACCATCAATAACGTCTAAATTATATCGCTTAATTTATGGCTAATTTGGTTATACAATTTTAATCCAAAAATTAAATTAAACTAGATCTTAGTTTCCCTCCTTTTTATTTTTGGAATCAAAGAAATGTTAATGGTACTATCCATTTTTATCAAATAAAAGACAGTCGATCTAATCAGTATAAAAACTATCAGAGCCCAAATAAACTGTCTTATGCAGTGAGAAGAAAATGCTTTATTTTCTGTAAAGTTCTTATATTGAATAAACGTGTTTGTATTTTTATTTTTCTCTTGACAGCCTGAAGTAGAAATTGGAAATAGTTCCCCAGTGATTCTATTCCATCAACCCTAAAGTGGTACTTTGAATGTAGATTCTACTCAGACTACACTAACATGTATGCTTGAAGATGGGATCGGGTATAGCTTTACTTCAATTTTCTGATACATATTTCTCACTAGAACAAGCGTGGGGTACACGGATTCTCCAACAATTTTAATTCACCAGCTTTTCGAGCACCGGTAACTAACTATATAATATAATAACCGATAAATTCATTGCATAATATTTACAATTTACTGCTTATAAACGAAACAATTTTGAATTTTAATGGGGTACGTGTCTATTAACTTTTGACTGTCTGCCAGCTCGATAAATCGAAAGCGAACTGTCTTATAGACTTTTGAATGAGGCTACATTTCCATATGAGAACACTGAATTCGATGATGGTATATGTCACTCCATAACTACACGTAACCTAACTATCATAAGATATGCAACATAATGTTATAGTGACTTGGTGTTTAAAGTTTTATTATTTAAACACATATATGAAATGAACTTAATTTCTGAGTTATAAAAATGATGCGTTTTTTGTGTGCCAAAATCTGTGTTGTATGATTTTTTGTCTGTATATATGTCCACAGGACATTTCGAGAATGAAATGAGCTTAAGTCTTAAAATGTTCTATGTAACCTCAGCGAAACCTTTTACGGTATGGTTTACTCCTACCTAGTCGTATGTACAGCAACACATTTTATTGTAATTTGAAATAAAGTAAAACTTACTTGAAACATAATATTTGATTAACACCTTATATAAGTTTAAAATATTCAAAAAATATAAAAAAGTAAAAAAAATAAAAATGTTTTTTAAAAATAAAATATAATTTAATACTTCTTGTTTTTCCATTACTTAATTTTATCCCTAAGATAAACTAAGACGCAGTTATTTTTATTCCATTCAATTTATAATTAGTGTTTTTCAGAATACAGATAAAATATAGATAAGCTTTGATTAGAAGCCATCCACACGAGTAATACCTACAGTATTAAAGTTTCTAATTTTTGAAATAGGAAGTAGTACATTCAAGTTTTTTAAATCAATATTAATCAAGATTCATGTCGTTACCTCAACAGTTTGAGAAAGTGTCTCTCTCATTCTTCAAGTAACATATTTTTAAGAATTTGAGTTTCATATTTTCCTTATTTATAATAAATGCATATAGGATAATATTTTAACTATACTCGTGTGTGTGCTATGAAAACATTTTGACATTAAAATTTGATTTGTTTCGTCAATAACGATAATTTAATCGATTTAAAATTGCATGATTATGAAATGCGAAACAAAAATGTAAAAATAAGACTACATTAACAATTTGTCAAACTTTATCCAACATGCTTTCAACTATTTGGTCCGATTACCGTATGTCCTATATAATTTGTGCGTTTGTAATTTCTGGTTTATAAAATTTCTAATCGTGTATAACCCCATGTGGAGCATTTTAAAATATTTTAACCACCCGATGATGAAACGGTTGTTTGAAACTACGTAGTGAAACAAATTGTTAAATTTTTATTTTGTGAACGTAATTTGTAATATTTTTTTAAAGTAATGGGGTATGGTGAAATTGAAATGAAAGATATTACAGCTAATTTGGGAAAGTTTAGATTTTGGAATGAGGAACACGAGTTTTGAGTAAAAGACAAGGAAATACAAAATTGTAAGTTTTGAAATTTATCCTCCCAAAGCTCCAGAGTACCGCAAAATCTCAAACTATAAAAGTAATACTATAACGTAAATCCATATCTTAGTGGAAAATAAACATGCACGTTTACAACAATGTGTTGGCTGATGGGACATAATTTAACGTATGTAAATCAGATTTCATTGTAATGACAGCTATGTGTGGAATGTCACCGCTTGAGGGAATCCTGACTAGACTAATTCTAACGTGTCCTGCTCATTGTGACCTACTATTGTGGACTAGAGTGTCCATGCCATCACTGGACCCGATTGTCAATGTTTATTACTGTCATTAAATACACATTTTAATACTGAAAATGCATTTAGTCAGCAATTATAATTAATTAAAAACCTATTAAATTCCTTAATTTACAAGAACATCTTCAAAAAATTACGTTTATTATTAAACTATAACTAAAGTCATTTTTATAGATGCATGCAATTCTTTATTGACATATTGATTTATAAATACATGGTCCCTTTTTTATAATTTTCAAAATTCATATTGTGATTAAAAAGGAAAGAGGCTAAGATGATCTCCTTATCGTTGTATGTGGTATAAGATTACGATAATTCTTAAACGCGTTCTTTAATTCCCAATACGTACTAAAATCGTGGAGTCAGTAGTGGCGTGGTTTATACAAGTAATGCTCACTTGGTTGTAATTAATTATTATATTCTTTACAAAAATAATGGTAACACATATAAATCAAGGTGGTTTGTAGTATTAAAACATGATAGTGTTTAGAATTGCGTAGTTTATTTTAGTAAAGTTTTACAACGCAACCAATAAAACATTCGCATGTAAATTTTATCTTTAATTTTACAGTAATACACAAAAAAAGTGCAAAAAAGACTTAAAAACACTATATTTTAGGGTGTGTTGAAGTGAATAAAAGCGTCCAATACGAGACACCGCGGCAAGCCAAGTTTCTTGTAATCCAAAGTTTACCGTACAGACGCTCCGAGTGTTATTACTGAGACAGTTCTGTTATTGTCATATCAAACTGACTGGTAACTCTCCACTCAACTCGAGAAGTGAAAACAAACATTCCCTGTAGTAAAAGATGCGTTCTGAAACTATAGACCATCTTGCTACTACATTCCCTCTCACGAATGTGTTCGATTCCTTACTCATCTCACTGATAAGTAAAATACTGTATACAGACGCTCCGAGTGTTATTACTGAGACAGTTATGTTATTGTCATATCAAACTGACTGGTAACTCTCCACTCAACTCGAGAAGTGAAAACAAACATTCCCTGTAGTAAAAGATGCGTTGAGAAACTATAGACCATCTTGCTACTACATTCCCTCTCACGAATATGTTTCGATTCCTTACTCATCTCACGATAAGTAAAATACTGTATACAGACGCTCCGAGTGTTATTACTGAGACAGTTCTGTTATTGTCATATCAAACTGACTGGTAACTCTCCACTCAACTCGAGAAGTGAAAACAAACATTCCCTGTAGTAAAAGATGCGTTCTGAGAAACTATAGACCATCTTGCTACTACATTCCCTCTCACGAATATGTTTCGATTCCTTACTCATCTCACGATAAGTAAAATACTGTATACAGACGCTCCGAGTGTTATTACTGAGACAGTTCTGTTATTGTCATATCAAACTGACTGGTAACTCTCCACTCAACTCGAGAAGTGAAAACAAACATTCCCTGTAGTAAAAGATGCGTTGAGAAACTATAGACCATCTTGCTACTACATTCCCTCTCACGAATATGTTCGATTCCTTACTCATCTCACGATAAGTAAAATACTGTATACAGACGCTCCGAGTGTTATTACTGAGACAGTTCTGTTATTGTCATATCAAACTGACTGGTAACTCTCCACTCAACTCGAGAAGTGAAAACAAACATTCCCTGTAGTAAAAGATGCGTTCTGAAACTATAGACCATCTTGCTACTACATTCCCTCTCACGAATATGTTTCGATTCCTTACTCATCTCACGATAAGTAAAATACTGTATACAGACGCTCCGAGTGTTATTACTGAGACAGTTCTGTTATTGTCATATCAAACTGACTGGTAACTCTCCACTCAACTCGAGAAGTGAAAACAAACATTCCCTGTAGTAAAAGATGCGTTCTGAAACTATAGACCATCTTGCTACTACATTCCCTCTCACGAATATGTTTCGATTCCTTACTCATCTCACGATAAGTAAAATACTGTATACAGACGCTCCGAGTGTTATTACTGAGACAGTTCTGTTATTGTCATATCAAACTGACTGGTAACTCTCCACTCAACTCGAGAAGTGAAAACAAACATTCCCTGTAGTAAAAGATGCGTTCTGAAACTATAGACCATCTTGCTACTACATTCCCTCTCACGAATATGTTTCGATTCCTTACTCATCTCACGATAAGTAAAATACTGTATACAGACGCTCCGAGTGTTATTACTGAGACAGTTCTGTTATTGTCATATCAAACTGACTGGTAACTCTCCACTCAACTCGAGAAGTGAAAACAAACATTCCCTGTAGTAAAAGATGCGTTCTGAAACTATAGACCATCTTGCTACTACATTCCCTCTCACGAATATGTTCGATTCCTTACTCATCTCACGATAAGTAAAATACTGTATACAGACGCTCCGAGTGTTATTACTGAGACAGTTCTGTTATTGTCATATCAAACTGACTGGTAACTCTCCACTCAACTCGAGAAGTGAAAACAAACATTCCCTGTAGTAAAAGATGCGTTCTGAAACTATAGACCATCTTGCTACTACATTCCCTCTCACGAATATGTTCGATTCCTTACTCATCTCACGATAAGTAAAATACTGTATACAGACGCTCCGAGTGTTATTACTGAGACAGTTCTGTTATTGTCATATCAAACTGACTGGTAACTCTCCACTCAACTCGAGAAGTGAAAACAAACATTCCCTGTAGTAAAAGATGCGTTCTGAAACTATAGACCATCTTGCTACTACATTCCCTCTCACGAATATGTTCGATTCCTTACTCATCTCACGATAAGTAAAATACTGTATACAGACGCTCCGAGTGTTATTACTGAGACAGTTCTGTTATTGTCATATCAAACTGACTGGTAACTCTCCACTCAACTCGAGAAGTGAAAACAAACATTCCCTGTAGTAAAAGATGCGTTCTGAAACTATAGACCATCTTGCTACTACATTCCCTCTCACGAATGTGTTCGATTCCTTACTCATCTCACGATAAGTAAAATACTGTATACAGACGCTCCGAGTGTTATTACTGAGACAGTTCTGTTATTGTCATATCAAACTGACTGGTAACTCTCCACTCAACTCGAGAAGTGAAAACAAACATTCCCTGTAGTAAAAGATGCGTTGAGAAACTATAGACCATCTTGCTACTACATTCCCTCTCACGAATATGTTCGATTCCTTACTCATCTCACGATAAGTAAAATACTGTATACAGACGCTCCGAGTGTTATTACTGAGACAGTTCTGTTATTGTCATATCAAACTGACTGGTAACTCTCCACTCAACTCGAGAAGTGAAAACAAACATTCCCTGTAGTAAAAGATGCGTTGAGAAACTATAGACCATCTTGCTACTACATTCCCTCTCACGAATATGTTTCGATTCCTTACTCATCTCACTGTAAGTAAAATACTGTATACAGACGCTCCGAGTGTTATTACTGAGACAGTTCTGTTATTGTCATATCAAACTGACTGGTAACTCTCCACTCAACTCGAGAAGTGAAAACAAACATTCCCTGTAGTAAAAGATGCGTTCTGAAACTATAGACCATCTTGCTACTACATTCCCTCTCACGAATATGTTCGATTCCTTACTCATCTCACGATAAGTAAAATACTGTATACAGACGCTCCGAGTGTTATTACTGAGACAGTTCTGTTATTGTCATATCAAACTGACTGGTAACTCTCCACTCAACTCGAGAAGTGAAAACAAACATTCCCTGTAGTAAAAGATGCGTTCTGAGAAACTATAGACCATCTTGCTACTACATTCCCTCTCACGAATATGTTTCGATTCCTTACTCATCTCACGATAAGTAAAATACTGTATACAGACGCTCCGAGTGTTATTACTGAGACAGTTCTGTTATTGTCATATCAAACTGACTGGTAACTCTCCACTCAACTCGAGAAGTGAAAACAAACATTCCCTGTAGTAAAAGATGCGTTCTGAAACTATAGACCATCTTGCTACTACATTCCCTCTCACGAATATGTTCGATTCCTTACTCATCTCACGATAAGTAAAATACTGTATACAGACGCTCCGAGTGTTATTACTGAGACAGTTCTGTTATTGTCATATCAAACTGACTGGTAACTCTCCACTCAACTCGAGAAGTGAAAACAAACATTCCCTGTAGTAAAAGATGCGTTCTGAAACTATAGACCATCTTGCTACTACATTCCCTCTCACGAATGTGTTCGATTCCTTACTCATCTCACGATAAGTAAAATACTGTATACAGACGCTCCGAGTGTTATTACTGAGACAGTTCTGTTATTGTCATATCAAACTGACTGGTAACTCTCCACTCAACTCGAGAAGTGAAAACAAACATTCCCTGTAGTAAAAGATGCGTTCTGAAACTATAGACCATCTTGCTACTACATTCCCTCTCACGAATATGTTTCGATTCCTTACTCATCTCACTGTAAGTAAAATACTGTATACAGACGCTCCGAGTGTTATTACTGAGACAGTTCTGTTATTGTCATATCAAACTGACTGGTAACTCTCCACTCAACTCGAGAAGTGAAAACAAACATTCCCTGTAGTAAAAGATGCGTTCTGAGAAACTATAGACCATCTTGCTACTACATTCCCTCTCACGAATATGTTCGATTCCTTACTCATCTCACGATAAGTAAAATACTGTATACAGACGCTCCGAGTGTTATTACTGAGACAGTTCTGTTATTGTCATATCAAACTGACTGGTAACTCTCCACTCAACTCGAGAAGTGAAAACAAACATTCCCTGTAGTAAAAGATGCGTTCTGAAACTATAGACCATCTTGCTACTACATTCCCTCTCACGAATGTGTTTCGATTCCTTACTCATCTCCCTGTAAGTAAAATACTGTATACAGACGCTCCGAGTGTTATTACTGAGACAGTTCTGTTATTGTCATATCAAACTGACTGGTAACTCTCCACTCAACTCGAGAAGTGAAAACAAACATTCCCTGTAGTAAAAGATGCGTTCTGAAACTATAGACCATCTTGCTACTACATTCCCTCTCACGAATATGTTCGATTCCTTACTCATCTCACGATAAGTAAAATACTGTATACAGACGCTCCGAGTGTTATTACTGAGACAGTTCTGTTATTGTCATATCAAACTGACTGGTAACTCTCCACTCAACTCGAGAAGTGAAAACAAACATTCCCTGTAGTAAAAGATGCGTTCTGAAACTATAGACCATCTTGCTACTACATTCCCTCTCACGAATATGTTCGATTCCTTACTCATCTCACGATAAGTAAAATACTGTATACAGACGCTCCGAGTGTTATTACTGAGACAGTTCTGTTATTGTCATATCAAACTGACTGGTAACTCTCCACTCAACTCGAGAAGTGAAAACAAACATTCCCTGTAGTAAAAGATGCGTTCTGAAACTATAGACCGTCTTGCTACTGCATTCCCTCTCACGAATATGTTCGATTCCTTACTCATCTCACGATAAGTAAAATACTCTATACAGACGCTCCGAGTGTTCGAGTGTTATTACTGAGACAGTTATGTTATTGTCATATCAAACTAAATGGTAACTCTCCGCTCAACTCGAGTAGTGAAACATTCCCTTGTAGTAAAAGATGCGTTATTCTAAAGTTAAAAGAAGTCTTTTAGTCACTGCTCCTTAAAATACTATTTCTGGAGGCAGGAGTAAACTAAAATTTATGTCTGTATGTAAATTTCTGTTGTGGTTGTAGGTATTTATAGTAGTATTTATTGGTATCTTATATTCAGGGCTAATGAAAATTGGTTGAGAATGGATATGTATTTATTACAGTATATATATATATATATATATATATATATATATATTTATTTATTTCATTTATATATATATTAAATTTAATTTTAAGCTGTTATAACGCCTTTTTATATTATTAATCTAAATTTTAATTTTAATATAAAGCCCTTTTTTGTTTAATATACCAAGGAGTTTATAAAATTACACTATAAATCAGAATAGAACATTTCAACTGATTCTAAAAATTTATATGTTTGCTTTTAATTCTTAGATTATATAAACTTTTTGTATCCTTTTTGAAAACGACAATAAATAGTCGAAATATTAAAGGATTTATGTGAAGTCTTTTTCTTTTATATATCAAAGGTTGCTAGATTGAAAATATATTATTTAATACATTCTTAAGTAATACTATCTTAAACAAGATTTAATTTTCTTCAGTTATATATCATTAGGAAATATAATTTACTTAAGCCATAAATCGTTGTAAAACTTTTCTTCGAAGTAAATTCCAATTGTGTGATATCACATTTTATCCTTACCGGTTTACATTTGGAGTCCGTCACAAAATTTCCTCAAAATTCCTATTTTAAATTTATTCATTGTGAAATTATAAGAAAACCTAATCTAATTTTCTATGGTCAGGGATGCTATCCTTGTTGTTAATTGGAAATACATAGTGTGTTTGTCACACCACTGGGAGCATACTTAGTCACAATGATCTTTCTTTGTCATAATATGTAAAGGATTAAAGGGCTGTAACTTAAAAATCTAATCCATACCGGTTTTCCAAATCTGATCGGGTTTACTCAAATATATTTTAACCTATATTTAAATACCCTTTGCCAGAAATACTACACTAATTGTCCGTGTAGCAGCACGTTTTATAAGAAGAAACATGCGATTGAAATAGCCTGAAGGTAAAACCCAGTTGAGAGCCAAAGGTAGTATAGGATAACGTTTGTGAGCACACCATCCGTAATCATTAAAACTCCATGCCGAGCTTATCCCGGCGAGCGCAGCTCTCGGCTCAACCACCTGCTAATGAGCTTACTCTTTCTTTAAATGTTCTGTGCTTTACCTTTTCTCGTAGCGCCGTTTCGTGTGCAGAAGTCTTACTTTTGTCTAAAACTTGCGATAAACATCATCCCGTTTTATACACTCATTCGGAATAAAAGTGATGAAATAGTGTGGGCACTGTTCAATTTGAGGTATATTTTTGGGGCAGTAAGTTCGAAAATATTAGATTTATTATATGGACCCATTAACTAGTACATATTCCTATTTATACATACATACTAGACTTAAGCACGTCACTGTTTAAACATGTGAAGTCTCTGAAATTGGAACTGTATTTATATAAAGGGTATTCTTTTAGAACCTGATCCACCAAGATCAGGTATATGTCACTGCACGAGGAAAAGAGATATTGCGCCACGGAGGAATGCAAATAATCTGAATGCCTTAATAAGGTTTTGGATAACCTGGAAGGTTTATTTAGTACAGCTATGTGTTTAGTTCTATTAAAACTACTTGTACGTGAGTTAAAACGTAAGTGGGTGAGGTTGCATTAACAAAGTTAGTTTCTTCGTGAGACGTGTACCGACATTTACGTGAATTAAACCATAAGTGGGCGAGGTTGTATTAACAAAGTTAGTTTCTTCGTGCGACGTGTACCGACATTTACGTGAATTAAACCATAAGTGGGCGAGGTTGCATTAACAAAGTTAGTTTCTTCGTGCGACGTTGTACCCGACATTTACGTGAATTAAACCATAAGTGGGCGAGGTTGCATTAACAAAGTTAGTTTTTTCGTGCGACGTGTACCGACATTTACGTGAATTAAACCATAAGTGGGCGAGGTTGCATTAACAAAGTTAGTTTCTTCGTGCGACGTGTACCCGACATTTACGTGAATTAAACCATAAGTGGGCGAGGTTGCATTAACAAAGTTAGTTTTTTCGTGCGACGTGTACCGACATTTACGTGAATTAAACCATAAGTGGGCGAGGTTGAATTAACAAAGTTAGTTTCTTCGTGAGACGTGTACCGACATTTACGTGAATTAAACCATAAGTGGGCGAGGTTGCATTAACAAAGTTAGTTTCTTCGTGCGCGACGTGTACGTGTACCGACATTTACGTGAATTAAACCATAAAGGTTGAAGTTTCTTCGTGTGCGACGTGTACCGACATTTACTTGAATTAAACCATAAGTGGGTGAGGTTGCATTAACAAAGTTAACTTTATCTCACAATGTGTACTGAAATTTACTTGAATTGAACTATAAGTGGGTGAGGTTGCATTAACAAAGTTAGTTTCTTCGTGCGACGTGTACCGACATTTACGTGAATTAAACCATAAGTGGGTGAGGTTGCATTAACAAAGTTAACTTTATCTCACAATGTGTACTGAAATTTACTTGAATTGAACTATAAGTGGGTGAGGTTGCATTAACAAAGATAGCTTCATCGTGATATGTGTACTGACAATTCATCAAGACTCAATCACACCGATTTGAGTGTATCGCGAAGGTTGGTAATACTGGAAATAGCAGACCTTAAAATATTTTTGAAAACGTTTAGTCGTTCGTTCATATCGCATGGAATGGCACAATGCCTACAGAAAATTATATCTTGATAGAAAGACCAGAAATTCAATCTACAACTTCATTATTTGTAAATGTTAAGTCTCTGAAATAGAGGTTGTATTTGTATGAAAGGCATGCTTTGAGAATATGATCAGTTGTCTGCTAGGTCAGGGCAATGCAAAGTTGCTTTAAACTTTCGTTTCTGAAATAATGCTTTTCATTGTTCAAATTGAAAGCTGTTAGCTACATTATTATACGATGAATTTATTTTAAAGTGTTTTTGAAAAGCCCGAGTTGGTTTTATTCAGAGTCACTGGAGTTCAACTCAATCAAAAATATTCCTACGAAAATGGACTAAAAATTAGGAAATTGTAATCAAGAATATTTTAGCCTTTAAAAAGAGATATATTTTTATAAGATTAGAGTTTGGGAGAAATAAACTATTTATTAATTTTTAATGTTAAGGAAAGATGGAAGGTACTGAACGTTAACAGGTTTTCTGAGTGTCTTCGTGTACATTTATAGTTTTAATTTGTACGCGGATCTAAATTATTATAATAATGCTATCCCTGTGTTTCATATCAACTAGTTATAAAAACACTGAGCATTTTGTTTCGGTATGCAATTGCAATGCACTGACCCAGATAAAGCGTTTGTTAGTACACTTCAAGGTCAAAAATTTGCAGCGCTGCCAACCTTTCATAAAATAAACTCAAAACGGTGTGGATACAAACCTGATGAGCTCCTCATATAAGAGCAGAAGAACTTTTACACCCGGAAGTACCTTTATTGAAGCTCTGAAGAAGGAAATATAATGTCATTTTGCAAAATATATTAAATTGTGTATTTAATCATGTGTTAGGTGGACATATGCACCGAGTTGGTTATGAATGGAAGCAAGTAAATACAACAGGTATAGATTATTTATTAATCTCTAAGCGGAATTTTTATCCTCAAATTAACCTCATTGTTTGCTGGGTATTAAAACTGTATAACTTCCCCATCCCAGGCTGCTCGCTTTGGTTACTGGCAGTAATGATAAGCATCTGCAGATCGAAGAGCTAAGCCATCCTTAATAGTCCAGAAGCTGATAGACGATTTACATTGAATAAACACAAAGCCTGATTTTTTATCGATAAAACAATTTGTATCAAGAAAGAAATCGAAATTCAGCAAAGATAATTATTCATCTGATCATATTAATGGTCATTTATCAACTCATTTAAATCCAGCCGACAGATACATAAACATAACATTGTCACATAACTAGATAATGAGATTGAAAATAGCCAATTGTCGACCTAGTGTCGATTTTACTTAAGTGCCTGACAGAAGAAATATTTATAGTTTCATATATTTAACCCTTTTGGTATTCTCCTAATTCGGACCTCACCAAAACTAATGCGGGTCAGGATAAATATTTTTTTGAGGGAAATTCGTCCATTGATTGCAAAAATAAAACAGTATGTGTGCTTATAAAATGTTAATCGGTCCTCAGCTCCAAGAAGGACTATAAATTTTATCATTTCTTGACTTATGATGTGATATAAAATGTGGAGTAAGATCAAATTATATGTACAAACATAAGAATTTTTGTCTCCATGGGTTTTTATCGATTGACGATTAAGGTCCGATTAGTCTATATTTTATTATGGAAAAAAATACAAATGACTAAATTAGTTATTTTTTCGTAAAATTATTGTTGTGTAAAACTAATTGAGAACGTTTTTGTAGGCTATATAGGCAATCTAAAGTAAGTGGAAAATTCTCTTTTGTTTCATGACGATTCACTGTCATAAATATTCTTAAAGTTTAGTATGCTCCAGGACAACGGCTCATTACAATATTATTAGTAGTCAGGCACTTTCCAGGTTAGCTCGGCTTAAGTTGAAACAGATGTTCCGCGTTTAGATAAATTACTGCTTCGAACGAGGCTTTCAGTGCCGATATATTAACAAGCGTGATCGTATGACTTAAAACTTGAACCTTGAAATCAGATGAATGTTGCACTCTGGAAGGTTTAAAATAAAATAAAACTTGCTCAATTATATAAAAACAATAAATTTAAATACGAAATTTTTGGCCCCGGTAATAATTATTATAATAAAAGACCATCAGAGAACTTCGTCGCCGGGAAATTAAAGACAGAGCGGTGACTTGGAAAACTTTTCCTGCAGAATTTGACAAATTGTACAACTTATTAAAGAAGGGGAGAACAAATGGCCGTAATTATAATCCAAATCCCGGCACAAGACCATTTTACTCCAATAACTGTAGGGTGTCCCCGAGGTGGCTGGAGGTATAAATTATACATGCACAAGGGCGGATATCCATCTACGTGTTGTACGCATGTACAAAATATTGTAATATTATTTGGTGATGGCATTTAATGAGAAATTATAAAAAAGTAAATAATGTAGCTTCTGTAAAGTGAGGTAGCTCAAAGAATGTTTCGCAATTCCAAGAAATTAAAAAAAATGTTAAAACAACGGAATGGAAAACCAAACCGTTGTTATGGTTGTACAGTTGTTATAAACAACTGTAACAGTGATCGACCTCTACAAGCATCCATCTCTGGTGAACCCACCATACAACTGTCGTACTTAAAACTAAAGAGTGATCATTTAGTCGCGAAATGTAGACACCATTGAAATGGATACTAGCAACAATAAGTTTGTAGTATTGTTGAGTTTACCACTTTGTAAACATGACGTTTTTTCCAGAGCAACGGGTTTTTATTGTTGAACGGTATTTATCAAACCGGTCATATGCATATGTGTTGTCAACGAATATCGTGAGAATATTATGTAAGTTAATTGTGTAGGCTTATAATGATTAAAGTTAGTAAAATATATTTTGGTTTACTTGATTATATTTTTACTACTCGATTACCATTTTGACGTTTGGCATGAACACTCTGTATATTCTCATCCCTATTCTACCAGTTTCGCTCAATTTTATTTAAAAAATCCGTAACAAAATATAAACACAAGTAAACTGGATTCTATATTCTTTCTCTAAACACGCAATATACGTATGTACCTAGAGTCAAAAAGTGTGGACTGTTATATTTAACAAAGAAATAATTTTTAATATACTTGTGCTATTGAACATAGTTCAGGTTTTGGAAGGAAAAATAACAGGCCTACTGTAAATTTCGTTTAAAAATAAGCTATATCGGTGACCATAGTGACTGCTACAGCAGATTATTATTCTTTTAAACAAAAACACGATTGAACTACACACAATGTTAGTACACTACATGCAGTTACTATATTATCAATCTGGTATTGGATTTGTACATTAACTTAATCTTTCATTTATTACCTCTAGCCCAAGAATATGTCACATAGCTCAACAAATTAACATCTTCCTTTAAGAAATTAGTAGTCGTGTAATTTCAAATGATAACTGTAAATATTCTATGAACGCTGTCTTTAATAACAGTCATGTAATTGATTGCCGAAGAGATTTTTGTAAAACGAGTTTATATCTACGTTATTACAGTCATATTTTTAATTAGTGGAATTTTTTCAACTAGACTGCTCATGATCTATTCTTAAAACTACTTAAAGTCTACACAAAGTAGTAGTAACTTAAAACTACTTGCATGTTTGTGATTTGGATGCGTTCATGATTTCATGATAATTCTACTTTTTATTTTGTTCTCGTAGGACAAGAAGCTTATAAATTGCACTTAGTCCTGTAAGAACCTTTGCGCTGATTCCGGAGTGACAGGATATTCAGGATGGGTAAGGTTAGGGAGTAGGGGCCGCCTCCTATCGAGATATCGAGGAAGAATTAGGGCACTACATCTCAAAGTCATGTCTCCCCGGAAGAAGGGGAGGCCAGCTCTGAACCCAGCCTCTCCAGTCAAAGTAGGCAGGGGGTGGCGCACCCTTGTTGAGGCTAGCAAGAACCTCTGAGGTTAGGGAACAAACCCCACCAACTCCAACAGTCATCTCCCACAGTAGACTGGACCTATCGAATTGCCCATGAACCCCAGAATCTCGACATTAAGGTTAGTGATGTGCCGTTCCTGGACATCCACAAGGTTGCCCAGATTTAAGTGACACATCGGTTTTTGCTGTGTCCAGCGGTGGGTTCAACTGGAAGGTATAAACCAGCAGGTGATCCCTTCTGGGTAATAATATGCTACTAGGTGTCGAAAGGGATTCACGTCTCAACGTGTAAATAATTATACTTTGCGATGGTTAAAGCTCAATAAGAAAATAAGTCTTCCAAACATTGTTTAGCACTTTTTCACAGAGTGTTGAAAATGAAGCACATTGTAATGTGATGAAGGTACATTATTGTGATAAAAATATAATAGAAGAGGATATAATTTTTTCGATCTGAATTGTTTGTTATTGTAATGTTGGTTTACTAGATAACAATGCTATTATTGCAAAATACTTGCCATCAAAACAATTCCGTTACGGCCCATAAAACACAAAAGAATGACGCATAAGTGTATCTTTACGTTTCAGCGAATTTAATAGATTTTAAATTCAATTCATGAATGGCGTTGAGATTAATGTTGGGTTCCGCGAGTGGGTGGGGGGGGAGGAGGGGGGGGGCTTGTAATTGTTAATTGTTTGCCGGTTGTTAGGGAGACACAACAGGCTGTAGCCTCGGGGGACGTTATTAATCTGGAACTTGCGGCAAACCGCTGTTCACAAGAAAACAATTAGTTGTTTGCAGAACAATATTTTCCATACAAGCGCCGTCGTCCGCCTGGGACTGCCCATGTTGTGTGCTTCTAGGAAGTCACGGTTATTTTACTCTCCATCCAATACATTGATTAGAATTTTACAAACCGGAGAGTGAATTAGAATTGTGTTCCAATTTTACTGCTTTAATGAATTTGTGGAGCATTAATGAGTGTAAAACATATTATGTTGGCGCTGCGGCATGCTGACGTGGGCGTGTATTCCTTAGCGTAGCAAAATATCCTGAGCAAAATTCTGAATTAATCACAATCTTAGCTAATAGTGGTCATATTATAAGCGAACTAAAAATAAATATTTTTGTACTGTTTGACATTATTGGTTGTAATTTCTGAATTATAATGATTTTGAGTTTAATGATAGATCTTTTTAAGGAGATTTTTTCACCGTTTGAATGCAAGTTTGAATGTTGATACGTTCAAGCATGTGGAAAGGTATTTGTCCAGAGTGAACACCGGAGTGATTCACGTTCAAAATTTTGCTGTCGGCCTATTTTACGTTTCCACAGATTCTTAGCTGAGCGGACATTTCTAAAATAAATTTACGGCTCATTGAACAGTGAACTTCAAGAGTTGGATAGATGGAGTCCTACTGACGTTCAATAAAAACATTCTCATCGCTAGACATAAGTTTTTAAAGTTTCATTTTTGAACGTATAAACTATTTTATAAACAAGCTGTTCGACGTTTCTTACAATATGTTGCATACTTACGGATCAATTCTTTGTTTAGGAAAGGATGAGTTAGCTAACCTGAAAAACAAACCATTATTACTTTTTACGTTAATGTAGAGACGAAAGCAAATTAAACTAAAACAAACATGTGCATTTATGATTGTATTCAATACATTTTTTACCTAACATGTGTTTAATGTTGAATTTGCTTACTAACAGGTATTCTCGGACAGCGTCATGTTTAGCCTACGTCTTCGGTGATTAGCATGGGTTACTATTATTGAATTATGTTTGCAGCCGAATCTGATAAAAAAAACAAATTATGTATTCGAAGATAAGATATTAAAAGCAGTTTATTATATTTCAGTATGGACATTGACTATTAGTAATCGTGTGATGTTTTTAGTAAATAACTAAGTTTTACAAATATGTACAGCTCACTTTTATATTGCCTTGTGTATATGTCTAGTTAATCCTTGTCACAAGATTCTACATCCATGTAAAGTTGCTCAGCACTGATGTGGGACGAAGTAAACTCTAGTTGTCATTCTTTTCATGCCACGAAAGTGGTATTATTATAGGCTAGGATCCTGGATCTGTTCCAAAAGTTAAGTTCTGTAGTTAACAGCATCATCTATTCATCGTGAGAAGTTTGGCTTGGAATGTGATTTTTCTCAACTGTGATTAGTGACAGTGATATCATGATGGCACGAGAACAATAATAAGTCTTCATAACACTCATGATGAGAGATTAGCAAGCGTAACAATTAGAAAAATCCAAAACCAACATCTAACATCATAATACTGTGATTGAAGAAACATTTCCTTCCATCTAGAATTGTACAAGAAACCTTTGTTAGAAACGATATACTCATAACTTAACTAATGCCATTGATTGCCTTTCAATTGAACCCTTCCAATTTTAATAGAATATCGACGGAAAGATTAGTAGAGAGTTATTAATCTGTGGTTTATGTTTAAAGAGAAGTCTGGGCCATCATGAATAGTCAAAATGCTCGAGTCAAGTTTATCCCTTCCAAGGCAGACTTGATCAAGACGCCTTGTTGATTTCACGCTCCCCTCTTTAGCCTATACATACTAAACACCCTATCTTGATGGTAATCGGCTCTAGATGGCCATAGTTCGAGATAAGAACGATTCATATTTAAGGATTACAATCAATAACAAATCTATGATTTCAATTTTCACTTTATCGTACTGAATACTATTACTAACAGTTAAATATTACAGTTTTCCAAGCATTTAATGTGAGGCTTATCAATGGGGAATTAGTACCTGCGTCAATAATACCTCGGAAAATTTGGAATGCTATTGCTTAAAATTGAATCTGCATTTTTGCCATTTACAAATTGCTCAAGTGAGGCTCTTACTCATTCATCACTCTACAATAATCCTCCCACTGGCTAATTGCCATAGACAGTATAATTATGAAGATGATTTATTTTTTACCACACACCAAAGCTTGTAAAGAATACGGGTCGGGTAGCGTTTCCGTCTAACTAATGATTTCGGCAAAGAGTGTTCAATGCGTTGGCACCACCCTAGACCCTAGCACCCTCGCAGTTATGGCGACGAAAAGAATATCCCTCAAGATAGTGTCTATGATTAACAGGATGCAAATCTGGAGGATCTGATAGAAAATACCGAGTAAGCAATCAGATATTAGAATTAGAAACTGTTGTTGAAAAAATTTGAGAAAGCATTATTGATGGCTGAGTTAGAGATAGCAAAGGTCCAAACTCTGTTTATAACACTTTATTTTTTATCAATACCATAGTCTTCGTATTGTATCATGTCTCCCCATTATTCTATTCGATCCTTCTTCTTGAAATTCCTTGCATATGCTAGTAGCCCACGAGGACTAACAGTCATAATACGGTTTAAAAGTTAATTAGCCTCTCATTTATAAAAGAAATAAATACAATAAAAAAGAAAATCCTTCTTCTTTTATGACTTTCATGTATACAGAGTGAAGGAAACAGGATTTTCCCCGACATTTGCCATCGTTCAGTGATAAAAAAAATCAGTAACACTAAGTTTCGAGATCTGCAATCTGATCTCTTCTTCAGGTTGATTCATAATTAAAAACTAGGTTAAAATAAACAAATGATACCAGAGCGTTGTAACACACGCAAGTCAGGAATCACAACCACTATGTTGTGTGTCAACTTCACTAACTATAAAACATACAATTAATAAAAAAACTATAACAACAGCAATTATCAAAACTGAACTACAGAAGGCAGGTTACAATAGGTCTGCATTCGCCAACCAACCACCTAAGACTCACAGAGTGGTTAAAAGGCTATTGCTACCAGTAATATATTATTATTTCAAGCAATAAAATAATAAGCAGATTTGCTCCATAAACGTTTATTTTTACACAAAAAGTGTTTGTAAAAATAATGACATCAGCAAAGTACCCAGATATTTAGGTCAGTACACAGAATACTCGTGTGCCCTGTAGAGTGGTGTTTTGCAGCGGCTAATATTTGTTTGCCAAAGAGGGGCGGGAGGGTTTTCTAGAGCTGTTCACACATTTACGCTTCAGATTGCACAAAATCACAAAGCTTTTGATTGTTACTTTGTTATCACTAATAGTAAATACGAATTCACGAGTATTTGGTTAAATGTAAGTGTTTTGTATAGTTTATGGGGCCATGTTCTGTCGCTCGTAATCCAAAAGTGAACTTGTTTGAGACACGTTTATAAAATAATACTCTTGTTATTTCTTTATATAGAGTTTATTACTATCCAGAAAATAATACTTGTACACTTTGGTGTACGCAATGTGGTACGTAATTTGTTTTACCACTCTTACTTATTTTTAAGCTACTGATAACTGTACACAATTTCAAGAACCACACATTAGGCTGTCAGTGAATTAGTGTGTGATTTGCCAAATTATATTTTTAAATTCATAGAGAAATTTATCTTGAGACACAAATCGACCTTGGTTTAAGTGGTTTTCAAAATGGATGGGTGCCAAAAGATATGAAATGGTATCATTCAGTGATACAATACAATCAGTAACACTAAATTTCGAGATCTGCAATCTGATCTCTTCTTCAGATAAATGACTAAAGTAATGCATGACTAAACTCTAGGTTAAAATAAATAAAACATACCAGAGCGCTGCGAACCTCTATTCTGTGAGTTCTATTTGGTTGGTCGTTGATTGCAGACCTATTGTAACTTGTATTTGTCAACATATACAAGGGATCATAAATATTAGGAAGTGGTTAGGAATTGGCCTTCAGTAATAGATTTTTGTATTTTAAAACTGTTTCTTCAACGCTAATTGCGTCGGCATTCTTTGAATTTTAGATGACTTCAAATAATAGTTTGAGAATTTTAAAACTTATTCGCCATTGCATAGGTAAAGGAATCTGAAACGTGTGTACAATCACATGTGTATTTACCTGTTTTGAAGTAGGGTTCACTTTAGACTGATATGCTATAAAGAGTTTAGTTACTTGATTTGATGTCAATTTTAGAACCGACAGAAAATAATCTGTTCAGGACATTTTATAGAATCTGTTAAGATATAAAAGCGTGTTTTTATAATTTGTTTTAGGATGAATATAGGTAGATTTATAAAGAATGTAAATTAAACCATATTTAGTTTAATTTGCAATAAAAAATGGTGTTGGATACAAAATAAATATAGTATAGATAAATCAATATAACGTTACACGACAATTATTGTATAGTACCATATAGTCAGCATTATATAATCGTAACATAACGTTAGCACCATTAATAATAATTATTATAATAAAATAGAAATAATATTAGTAAATTCAGGAGTCCATATTGAATAACTATAATGAGGTAAATATAATAACTTTTTGCATCATAATAGAAGTTTAAGTTTGGACTAAATAGCCAGGGGGAACTTTCTCTCCGCCGTGAGGTAAGAAAGAACCGCGGCAGCAGCAGACCACATAAAGCAGATCGCTGTAAAATGTGTGAACCATTCCGCCAGTAATGGGTTGCAAAGCGAGGGAAAACACAACTTTTTCGTCCAAAACGGTTAAAGAGTAACTGACTGTAACGCATAACTCGGAACTTGGCAGTTTTTGCGTTCCAGATTCCGACCTATAAATATAAGTTCCACATACGGGCGTCACTGCGGCGCCAAATTACAAAACAACTAACTTTTGATTTTGACAGTTGAAAACAAAAGGAAGCACTCGCATATCGCTTCCCACATTTGATTGATTTATAACAGTTTACAGCATTTAAATGGTTACCATTACGTGCTTTGTAATAAGGTAATTAAAAAGTCTACAAGGAAATTATATTTCCTCTTTATAAACGCAAACGTAAATAAGCCTCTGAATAACACTGTTTCTGTTACACTCACACAGCGCTGCTGAGGTGCACTTGTTCACACTGACCGACCTGTTAATGTTTGTGTTTGTGTAATCTGGCATGTTTGTGTTTTATCAGTGGTTTTAATATGAGGTGAGATCAAACTCTGGTTAACTCACACTTAGTGTTTTAGGCTGAGTATAAGAGCTGTTATATTTGTCTAAGGTCAATCTCATACTTTACAAAGGTTTGAATTTTACTTGAATTAAATATATTTTACTAAAAAAATTGTTAATAATAGTTTTTGAATAAACCTAAGTCTACTGTTATGATTACCAAAATAACTTGTATAGAAACTCAGAATCATTGGTGCGTTTAGAAAAAGTGACTATAACTTAGATATTGTTAATGAAAGGAGCTGTACATTTTCAATGGTACAGTTATACACGAAATGAGTACCAATACGTTTCGAGATCTCGAATATTATATTTTCCAAAAGGGGATAATTACCCTAACGCGTAACTATAATCTAGGATGGAATAAACAATTTGAGAAACCTGACTTTTGTTTGTCATAACGCTTTCGTATTTTAACCGAGATTTTAGTTAAAGTTGTCATCCACCTGAGGAAGAGATCAGATTCCAGATCTCGAAACGCAGTATTAATGATTTCTTATATGATTTTACGATGTCAAATTTCCAGAAAGAATTATGTTTCCTTCACAATCCTTACATCGAAAAAGACTTTAAACAATATATATATAGTTGATATTCATAAAACGATCATAAATTAGATATTACTCGCTGGTATATCCAGACAAACTGACTATAAATGTGTTATTAATATTTTCAAACCAACTAATAATAACTTAGCTGTTATTGATGTCAAAAGCTAACATTCTGTTTATTTTTTAATTTTTAGATGAACATAATGAAGAGATATACTACGATGTCCGCATCAGAGATCTATAGACATCTGATCTTAAATATAGGCAACTGTTTTACATGAACATCTAAAAACACCAAAAATAAAATATATTTAACGTCTAAAAAAATATAAAAATGGAAAACTAAAAAAAATATGCTATCTAATAAAGTACAGAATGACTTTAAAGAACCTCAAGTTTAGCTTCACAACGGAAAAGCATGATATGAATACGTTTTTGATGAAGCGATTAGAATATTTTTGCTTAGAACACTTCGTAAATCTGCTGCGGAAAATAAATATGGTAGCCTAAGTTATGGATCCGGTTTGAAAGTTGTGTTTGCTTAGCAACTGAAGAAATGTTATGTCGATATTCTAAACAATTAATAATGAATATAGCCTTCTATACCATAATTAATTGTTATAAATAACTGTTTAATGAAGGAAAATAATCCATTCTTTCGATTTAAGAACCCTGAAAGTAAGTTATGTTTGCAATAAATTCCATAATAAAATCTGTCTAAAACTAGGTTATCAATCTTATTCAGACTTTCTTTTGCAGTTTCAATTTAAAATAATTACTTTATTTAAATTTGATACTCATCAATGTTCACTAAAGCAATTTTAGATATTTTTTTCACAAAAAAAGTAACTACAGAAACTACAGAACTAAGTAACAACAGAAACACTTTATAAATTTCACTAAAGAAAGTAAATTATATTACAATAAACAAATATATATATATATATATATATACATATATATGGCGTACATGTCTTACCAATGTCAGACAGTAAAGGTTTATCAATAATTACCGAGGTGAAGTGTTGAGGCCAAGACTCGCTAATGTGCTTCTTAGCACTAACGAACTTGCGGTTTGTGAGACTGCAACATCCTCACAACTTGTGCATTAGGGAAAGTGTCTGGCAGTGTACATACAATACAATATGGTATACATGACTTGCTACTCTCTGACAGTAAAGGTTATCAATAATTACCGAGGTGAAGTGTTGAGGCCAAGACTCGCTAATGTGCTTCTTAGCACTAACGAACTTGCGGTTTTTGAGACTGCAACATCCTCACAACTTGTGCATTAGGGAAATTGTCTGGCAGTGTACATACAATACAATATGGTATATATGACTTGCTACTCTCTGACAGTAAAGGGTTATCAACAATTACCGAGGTGAAGTGTTCGAGGCCAAGGCTCGCTAATGTGCTTCTTAGCACTAACGAACTTGCGGTTTTGTGAGACTGCAACATCCTCACAACTTGTGCATTAGGGAAAGTGTCTGGCAGTGTACATACAATACAATATGGTATACATGACTTGCCACTCTCTGACAGTAAAGGCTTATCAATAATTACCGAGGTGAAGTGTCGAGGCCAAGGCTCGCTAATGTGCTTCTTAGCACTAACGAACTTGCGGTTTGTGAGACTGCAACATCCTCACAACTTGTGCATTAGGGAAAGTGTCTGGCAGTGTACATACAATACAATATGGTATACATGACTTGCCACTCTCTGACAGTAAAGGTTTATCAACAATTACCGAGGTGAAGTGTTGAGGCCAAGACTCGCTAATGTGCTTCTTAGCACTAACGAACTTGCGGTTTGTGAGACTGCAACATCCTCACAACTTGTGCATTAGGGAAAGTGTCCGGCAGTGTACATACAATACAATATGGTATACATGACTTGCCACTCTCTTACAGTAAAGGTTTATCAATAATTGCCGAGGTGAAGTGTCGAGGCCAAGGCTCGCTAATGTGCTTCTTAGCACTAACATACTTGCGGTTTGTGAGACTGCAACATCCTCACAACTTGTGCATTAGGGAAAGTGTCTGGCAGTGTACATACAATACAATATGGTATATATGACTTGCCACTCTCTGACAGTAAAGGGTTATCAACAATTACCGAGGTGGAGTGTTGAGGCCAAGACTCGCTAATGTGCTTCTTAGCACTAACGAACTTGCGGTTTTGTGAGACTGCAACATCCTCACAACTTGTGCATTAGTGAAAGTGTCCGGCAGTGTACATACAATACAATATGGTATACATGACTTGCCACTCTCTTACAGTAAAGGTTTATCAATAATTGCCGAGGTGAAGTGTCGAGGCCAAGGCTCGCTAATGTGCTTCTTAGCACTAACATACTTGCGGTTTGTGAGACTGCAACATCCTCCACAACTTGTGCATTAGGGAAAGTGTCTGGCAGTGTACATACAATACAATATGGTATACATGACTTGCCACTCTCTGACAGTAAAGGGTTATCAACAATTACCGAGGTGGAGTGTTGAGGCCAAGACTCGCTAATGTGCTTCTTAGCACTAACGAACTTGCGGTTTGTGAGAGTGCAACATCCTCACAAATTGTGCATTAGGGAAAGTGTCTGGCAGTGTATATACAATACCATATGGTATACATGACTTGCCACTCTCTGACAGTAAAGGTTTATCAATAATTGCCGAGGTGAAGTGTCGAGGCCAAGGCTCGCTAATGTGCTTCTTAGCACTAACATACTTGCGGTTTGTGAGACTGCAACATCCTCCCAACTTGTGCATTAGGGAAAGTGTCTGGCAGTGTACATACAATACAATATGGTATACATGACTTGCCACTCTCTTACAGTAAAGGGTTATCAACAATTACCGAGGTGAAGTGTTGAGGCCAAGGCTCGCTAATGTGCTTCTTAGCACTAACGAACTTGCGGTTTGTGAGAGTGCAACATCCTCACAACTTGTGCATTAGGGAAAGTGTCTGGCAGTGTATATACAATACCATATGGTATACATGACTTGCCACTCTCTGACAGTAAAGGTTTATCAATAATTGCCGAGGTGAAGTGTCGAGGCCAAGGCTCGCTAATGTGCTTCTTAGCACTAGTGAACTTGCGGTTAGTGAGACTGCAACATCCTTACAACTTGTGCATTAGGGAAATTCTCTGGCAGAGTACAATACCATATGGTATACATGACTTGCTACTCTCTGACAGTACTTCATAAGAGGTTCGTTTCATTTAAGCGTTCTGTCAAACAAAAGCGCGAAAAGCAAAACGCATTAGTCTCGAAATCCTCTATTCCATGCATAGAGAAATAAATTTTGTTAATAGAGATATGAAATATAAAAAAAAACAATATAGTTTACACGAAATATATAAACACTTGAAATAGTATGCCCTTTGAATGATAGGTTCGCTGACAGCCTCGTTTACAAAGTCCATAAGGTTAAGTCACATATTTATGATATGTAATCAATTAAAAAGAAATCTAAAATACACAATATGCTGGAATTGAATAAAAAAACATTGCGCTGTATTCTTTGAGAACGTATATGTAGTTAAACTCATGAAATACGTAATATAATCATACTAAAAAATTTGGTAATACGTCAAATTCGGGATAATTGTTGAGATTACCTAGTAATCAATATTGGAGGATACTCTCGCCTGAGTTTAACAAACCAAGCAATGATCGCTGGAGATGCGTTGAGATATATTCAGCTGACTCTAATAGGCGGTGAACACTCGAAAATTTTGATTGAAGAAGTTGTGAGATATTCAATAAGCTCGGGGAGCCTAATTGGCGGGAGATTTGTGGTGTAATTTGTCAGCCCGAACCTGCGGGGTAGTTCTTGCCTCCCTGTTGGAAAGTGATGCACTACTTGATTTTGTAATTTAGAATTAATTCTATCATACTTTTATTGCTAATTAAGAGCATGGTAATCCTAATTATACTAACTGAATTAGTGAGGTAATCAAGTATATCTAATGTGGATATGGCTGCAGCATTACACATAATTGTAATCATTCCCACATTAGGATGTAAACAATACTTCGTACATTTATCTCTTTCAATTTATTGTTTACAATTTGAAAAATATGGTCTTTTGTTCAGAATTTATATTACAACTTAGAGACTCTAGTTACGCATGAGGCTAGAGTTCTATGTTCATTAAGACGTTACTGATTATCTTGTACGATTTAAGGAAACTCAAGGTAATGAAGGTACTATATAGAGATCTCACACTCATTCTGCACAAGAGCCGTCTCTTAAAAATATTTCAGAAGCATTATGGTTAAAAAATGTAAATATTTAACTGAAAAAAATGCAATTTTATCGGATTTTTAAGGTGCACACACAAAAAGCTGCATTTAGTTTCTGATAAAGTAAACAAAGTACGCCAGACCACGTGTTGCATAAAAGGATTCGCTACATTTCGACACTACTCCCACGCATCCTTATGGAATTTAGTTCATCCCACTGTACGATAAACGGTTTGATCGTCAGAATGTGTTGGAAGTTGTCCTGTAAATACCAGGATCCAGTCCTACACCCTTGGATCCAGCGCTGTATGAAAGTCAGGGATGAATCCTTGACGTCATGCTGGCCATTCGAGGAACATTCTATGGAAGAGCATACACCATGAATAGAACTTTGTCTTGCCTATGTAGAAATATAGTTTACAGTATAGCAATTACAGATTGCGTCGTCCCGCACGTACGCACCTACACTCAAGAGCGCAGAGGGTTAGGACCTGTGCAAGACTAGAACCTGCAGTTTTCCGTCCTCAGTAAAAATCATTACAGTAGGAGCCACGAAAGAGTGCAGTTGATGGTGACCAATATAATGGACAGACCCGTGCGACGTTGCCATACAACACGTCAACTGCCGCCCAGCACGGAGTCCTGCGGTTATAGTTTTGGCAACGTCGCTCAGTCCTAATTGGCTGCTCCAAGGTCACCCGTCAAATAGGCTCCTCCCTCAACTGCACTCTCTGGTGATCCATACTGTACACTCAAGACTAAACAGTAGTCTACTCTGTGACAATTTCAGTCTATATACGTTGTTTGGTAACATTGTTCTTGTTCTGGTGATTACAATCTGTATGTACTAATCACTTCAAGATGACTTAACAAATAACAAAAATTTGGGTGAGACCGGGGTGGTGCACTGGGGAACTTATAAGGCAGGAATTCGGTCATTCCTAATACTCTGGACTTGTGTGTGTGTGTGTGTGTGTGTGTGTGTGTGTGTGTGTGTGCGCGCGTGCGTGCGTGTGTGTGTGTGTCTCTGTGTGTGTGTCTGTGTGTGTGTGTGTGTGTGTGTGTGTGTGTGTGTGTGTGTGTGTGTGTGTGTGTGTGTTGATGCCCAGCCGGTAGCTGCCAACGATATAATACAAATTTAGAATCCATAACTCAATTCGTTCATTAGATATCATTCAAGTAAAAGTCATCACCTACGCTCACTCCCGTGAACAGATTTGCACCATTATCGAACTCGATCTCGGACATGTGGAAATAAATGTCCGTTCAAAATTTTAAGTCTATAGCTATAATTCGCTTTCAAGATGTTCCACGAACAGAGAAAAGAAATATTGCCAACCTTGTGTGATTGGCTTAGCTACCGCTCAGTCAATTAATAGAATATAGCATCCATTTTGGATTTGCCAATACTGTAAGAGTTAGCTTGGAATGCCCCTATAAGAATCTATCTATAACTTGTTTCTGTCTTATTGAAATTAATTGGTCTAGCAATAGATTCTAAATAGACTCTAAATAACGAATATGCTGGCCATCAATAAGAGTATACTAGGCAAATGTTAAATAAATTAATATTCCAATATGCAGCTATAGTAGTATATTTGATATCTAAAACTAGAATTCAAACTTTTACTCGGAAACTACAACAGAAGTAGTTTTATTTACTTTGACTGTTATATATTATGTTGTAATTTTTATGTTTTACTATAAATTAGTAGAATTCTACAATACATTTTGGAATTCACAATCGAAGGGTCTTGAAAAATAAAGAGAAATGGAATATGCATAATTTTAGTAAATTATGCAACTATATAGACTATATTATCTCAGTAAATCATTTTCATGGATGGCGAAGTTCCAGTTTATCCTTCCCCCAAATGAATATCTTTAGACTAAGCTGCCAAGTTGATCAAATCGGTCATGATCAAATCACCTGATAATGCAATATATTAATTTTCTTCGTGGAATACGTCGAACTGATAGAATAGGTTATTAGAAGTACGATTTCATGAATTATATCATCATTAAAAATTTTTCGTACAGTGTACAATCATTTTTGTTATATCTATTCATTAGTAGGTATTTTAATTGATTTTTATATTTACGTTAAATTCCAATCCTCGAAGCGTAATTCTTTTTTGTAATATTAGGTTGAAAACGTTCGAAAATATATCATCCATACAGATAAAGATACAGGTTTCAGCTAATTTAATTAGCGAGTCTAATGTTGTACATGGCTGTTCTTTAAATCCAAAATAAATATTCAATGTGTGATCTATGCATATACCACATTATACGTATTTTAAATATTATTAATGTTATTGTTTATTAGGGTTTTGCACTCAAGTTTATTTACAAACAGCTAACAAATATGTTTTTTTATGGAACTAACAATATTAAAGATTTTTTTAGATGCTCTTTCAAAAAAGAAAAAAATACTCCTGATTGCCGATGTCTATACATATTCTGCTCGTCCTTATAGGTAACAAAAAGACGTGGTAGTCCTGGCAGTAAATAGAAATAATGCAGTAGCCGAGGAGAGACATGCCTGGTTGTCTTGGAATTTAAACAGAAACTTCGCCAAAGAAAAAGATTAATCGTCAGCAGCGCTATTTTTGGTGGAGCCCGAAATGGGAAAGTATAGAAATATGACATTTTTTACTATACGATACATTATTTTTATTATCTTTAAACACTAAAATCCATCCGTCAGAGACTTAAATAAACGTTACATCAGCGAAAGATAACCATATACAGTCCGAATATTGGTTTTAAAGTGGCAATTTTCAGTCTCTGTGTAGTTCTCTGACATCTATATAACTAATTTTATGTATCTGATTTAAGTGTGCTAAGTTAAGAAAAATGTGACCTGAGAATAGACATGTTTACATTTTAAACTTTTTTAATGCCATATCATTTCGACATCCACCATAAATAGCACGGCTGGCGATCCATTTCAGCTTAGAAGAAATTCCTGTATCACTTTCAGGAAAATATCAGGTTATGCGCTTATACAACGAAGATTGGTTCTCAGCTTCTACCCTAATACATTTAACGATAACTATAATTTCAGTATTGAAACTAAGTTCATTAAATCTTTCATCAGTACTGTATGCATTAGTAGTTTGAATGTTGTAAGCACAACCACTTCAAATATTTATTATTAGGTTAATTTCCTGACAGGGCACCTATGTCTCTTTAATAGGGCATTACTCCTCCTTTGTGCCCGCGGTATTCGTACTCGAAAATTATGCATAAGTCCTTTTTAAACTTGAATGTAGAGTGTACGTCCTTTATTACGATCCCTGTGTAGTATTAGTATATTTTTTAGTCAGGATAACAGGATTTCGGACGTTTGCCATTGTTATATGTTACAAAAGGTATAACACAACGTTTCGAGGAAAGAGCCGACATCGAGTTTCGTGTTAGAATCCCACTTTCATCCGTGCCGGTGTGATGTGTGATTGTGTTTCTCGTACTCGTGACTTGTGCTCGGGACTTGCATTCTCTGCAGTGACAATTCCTAGACGACTCCAAGCAGCTTTTGGATATGTTTGTACCCTTTACTTTCCCTTCTTTTCTTCTTTCTGTTCTTAAATTTTAATGTACTGATGCCTCCTCCACCTGACGAAGTGTATAGATTCCAATCTTCGAAACGTTGCTTTATATCTTTCGTAATATTTATAACTATGGCAAAAGTCCGAACTCCTTTTATCCTGTCAACCTTTCTTTGGCTATATCAAACTTTAAGCAAAGAATTTCTTTAGTATTTAGCCCTAGAATTTTATCAATTCAATCTAATCAGTAGTCTATCTCTCATCAGTTATCTCTGGTCAGTCGCAGGTGGTTAGTAGACGAATGAAGACGTATTGTGACCTGTATTCCGTATTTCAGTTTTAATGATTAGTGTTGTTTATAGTTTTAAGTGCACTTAGTGTGATTAAGTGTATGTTTATAGAGTTAGTGAAGTTGACAAAAAACATGGTGGTTGTGATTCCAGACTTAGGCGTGCCACAACGCTTTGGTAAGATTTGTTTATTTTAACCTAGTTTGTAATTATGTATTAGGTTAGTTCTTTACCTGAAGAAGATATCAGATTGCAGATCTCGAAATGTAGTGTTACTGATTTCTTGTTTCACTGAACGATGTCAAATGGCCGGAAAAATCCTGCTTCCTTCACAATCCTTCCATCGTCAAAAATAACCTTCAAACACAGTTGTGCCTGATACAATAAATTTGGCCCCTTTGAGTGACAACTCCATCCCACTGTTTTCCCTTTCACCACTGCAAACATGCCGCACCTTGAACATATATCACTGTAAACATGCCAGGGAGATCTCACTTTCCAGTGTCTCACTAGCACACATTAACGTTTTATTGGTTAATTTGGATTTTATAGCAATACTTACAACACAGTCAGTGGGTTGAATTACTCTTTGTACTATCAGTTGCAAAAGCTTCATGATATTTGATATTTTCTAAAATCTACACTTAAAATTGTATACTAGTCTATTTAAATTTAAATAATGCCTTATCGTAATTCAAAAACATAAATAGGTATTTTCTATTATTTGATTAAAGAAAAGTCACAATTATCCAATAATTTTATTATTTTCACACGAGGCCTTTCGACATCAAAGATACCATGTCAGGTGTGAATAAAAAATTTGAAATAATATAAATATTTTACAATTTAAAACAAGTATCATCTGAATAAATCTTAATACAATATTTGTTTAATTAAAAGTAAAATAAAATAAAAATTAATATATGTATAAAAGAGTTTAGTTATATTTTAAAGTCATATACTTCAATAAATAACTATATATAGTTATTTAACTAATTTGATAAAACATTTACGCTTAATAAATTCAGTACTTATAACATCCACAGAATTGATATGACCTTACTGTTTACAGAGAAAAATATAGAAACTTAATGATATCTGTTAGCCATTCAAAAATAAACTTAGATAAGTTTACGACTTCTGGAAATGTGTCACCTTATCGTGTTGTATACATGTGAGATGCCATCACGTATGCTGTATGTGTATAACACGAGTATGTCCAAGTGTATAACAAGCTCTAGCACTTGCCCAAGTCTGAGGTGCGGACTGAGGCTGAAATGCTGGTACCAGCAGTTGAGGGCATTATACTAATCACAGCACCACAACTTGACGGCCGAACTGTGTTAATAATTAATTCCTTCTTGCCAGAAGTGGTTCTACTCAAAGTTAGCGAGACCCAGAAACTGCTACGTCAGAAACAGTAGTACTAACCGGGTAGTACTGACTGGTTAGTATTATCAGTCAGTATGGTATACAGTAGTCACTGGTTCCACTCTTAGGAAATTGTATTTCCCCAATTTGTGTGTGAAGGAGAGATTGAGTGGTCTTTCTTTTAGGATCTTGAGGAAATCTTAAGGCATAAGCGTAATCAAAGAAAGAACCACACAAAGTAATTGTACATATGTTATTACGATAATTGAGAGTGAGATCATTGCAATGTGAGCGCATACTATCGCTAAGTTAAGATATTTTTTTTTGGCTGAGCGTTAGCGAAGTAGAGCTTGAAAAATGTTTATTTCTGTCTGTCTATCCACACGATATCTTCGTAAAACAATTTGAAGTATAAACTGCAGGCTAAAATTTTCCTTGAAGCTTCATTTTTGTACCCGGAACACTGAATTCGATGATGGTGCATTTCTGTTCCTAGAATTTGGCTGATTATAGATGCAAGTAATTTATATTAGATGTTATTGATCCTATTTTTACTTTTTAATATGTGCAAACTAATTTACCTCCAGCTAATTACACTCACTATTGGTTTTTATTCACAACTGGTTTACGCTCACAGCTATTTTATACTCAAAGCTGGTCGTAAAATAGTTTACACTAACATCTGGTCGCTATAGAAACTGGTTTACACTCACACTTGGTCTCCACTCACAGATGGTTTACACCCCAAGCTGGTTTACAGTCATAGTTGGTCACACTCACAACCGGTTTACACTTATCTTCCCATTTGGTTTAAACTCTCATCTGGTTTACATTCACAAGTTGGTTACATTGACGAGTGGTTTATAATAATGGCTTGTTTATAGTCACAGCTGGTTAAACATTCACTTTCAAATTATAACTTTACACTTATAGCCAATTTGAACCCGAAACAGATTTACACTCATGTCTGGTTTAACTCAAAGCTGATTTGTACTTAAATCTGGTTTACACGGGATTCTCTATTTATATTTTCATTGTACATTACGAAGCAACTTTAATTTTTAACAATTAATTCTGTATGAAATAATAATACATTTACAAGAACGGTTGATAACTTTCGGAAAATGTTCTGCAAGAAACGATGCTTTATTTAATAAGGTCTAATAATAAAAAAGCGATGGATCTGATGGAAAAAATTAACAAGCGAATTAAATATGAGATTATTTTAATCTAAGCAATCTGGTTGTTTGGTACTTGGCCTTTGTAGCATACACATGTAAGCGATTCGAAGTTGAAATTGTAGTTCACAAAAAGAGTTCACAGTCAAAGAGTGAACAAATAGTTGCACGCCGGGCGTTGGAAAACAAAACAAACAACCAACACCGCACCACGCGTCTCCGCTCCGAATACCGTAGTGGCCGGCACAAGATTAAATCGAGATTAATTTTCAATCTGCTGTTTGTTTTTTTTGTAGGGTAAAGTTGGCAGTGGGTGCGTTTGAAACGAGAATGGTAATAAGGTGAAAGGTAAGGTAATTAAATGTATGACATTTTAAGAATGAATCATGTATATTGTTTACAAAATTTTTTATATTAATGCAATTTTAGGGAGAAAATAGTTAATTTGCAGTGCTAGCCCACTAGGTTACTTCAGTAGGACCGATTAGGGCCGCCACACCCTTTCAAACCTGTCGTTAGACCAGCCTCAGTACTGTCAGCATGAGATGTTCTCTGAGCAATTGCTTATCGGCCGTAGAAAGCGTTGCAGCTAACGTATTCGATATGCATTAATGCGTTTATAACTTTAATGTCAAATGTAATGTAACAAATAGTTTTTAAAATTAGGAAGAAAATGAACAGATACACAACAATTATTATGTATTTTCTTTTGTTAGTTATATAAATATTATACAAACTAAACTAAAAACCTAATGTACCTTACTATGTTTAGTAAAAATTAAGGTAAGAATTGTGCATCGTAACAGTTGAAGTATACGGGTTTCAGTAGCACAAGTAAACCTAGTCTGGGCCTAATTTAGATGAAATGGTCTCATTCTGAGGTAAAGTGATAAAATTGACAGGCTTCTACTTAATAATTTCGTAACAAAAAATAAATAAAAAACATATTACACAAATGTAAAAACTTATTATAATTGTTAATAATAATATTATTGTGTAAAGGGGTAATTAACCTAAAAAACCATACAAATTAACATAATATATTTCTACTTGTATATAAATAAATGTTTGTCTGCATGTCCTTTATAGACTCTACTTTTTGACCATTCATTATGAAAATTTTTATGTATATACATTTTTTCACGTAGAAGGATTATATGCTATGTCCATTGATGTAACTAATCGCCAGGAAACGCTGCAAAATATAAAAGTTGCCAAAGCGCCTGCACATTTTAAACAGCAATTATGAGACAGTTACATATATTGAATAGTCAAACGCTATTTGAAGGCACAATTCACGTTGGTAACTTCTTGAAAAATATCATTTGACTAACTTTACGTTTTTTGTTTTCGTTACCCATAAGACTTTGTACAGATTTAAGAATGTTACTTTTTAATTTAATACTCTTATACGCATTGATCCCAAATCCAATAAAGATTTTTTAGGACAAACAGGTATCTTCGAAGGATATGTAAGAAGGATTATCGTACATATAGACGTTATGATTCCACATTCCTCATGGTTCTTTTTGGTCAAAAACGTACCTATGACCCAAGTTTCTTGTATCTAGGATCTTTTCAGCAAAGGTTATCGCACAGATGGGCGTTTTAATCCCAAAATTTAATAGCGTGCCTATGATCCAAGTTCCACATCTCAAGTATATTTTCAGGAAAGGGTTATCGTACAGATGGACGTTGTAATCCCAAATTCAATAGCGTGCCTATGATCCAAGTTCCACATCTCAAGTATATTTTCATGAAGGGTTATCGTACAGATGGACGTTTTAATTCTAAATTCAATAGCGTGCCTATGATCCAAGTTCCACATCTGAAGGATATTTTCAGGAAGGGTTATCGTACAGATGGACGTTGTGCTCCCAAATTCAATAGCGTGCCTATGATCCAAGTTGCACATCTCAAGTATATTTTCATGAAGGGTTATCGTACAGATGGACGTTTTTTAATTCCAAATTCAGTAGCGTGCCTATGATCCAAGTTCCACATCTCAAGGATATTTTCAGGAAGGGTTATCGTACAGATGGACGTTGTGCTCCCAAATTCAATGTTCTTCTTATTTGGACAAAGAGGTAACTATGATCTAAGTTTCTTGTCTCAAGGGTTTTCACACAAATGGACAGACAACGAAATGATTTAACGGAGAACCTGTTAGCTCCTGATTTATTCTTTTGTGTTATTCCTTATCTTAAGGATAGTTAAAGTGCACATTAAAATCGTGTTAAACAATTTTTTCCCCGTAGAAAACTAACAAATGGGTGTACACTTCAATATTAGGTAATCCAAAACTTCCTTTGAGCAAAATTAGAATATGTGGAAATGCAAATTATTGGTTGTAATTCTTTGTCCAAAACAAAATATAGCACACAGTTATTAGTAGGAAACGATACTAATTATGAAATAATACAATAAACAACACTTGATTATAATATTTTAACTATGACATGACAATTACAACTTTATAACTCAAAACCACTACGTCAAGGCACTTTAACAGGTAGCCTACTGAGATTAACCAACTCTTCAATGAACACACTGTTAAATTATTACGTTACTTTGGTTGGTAACCTTTTCCCGAAATCCACTATAGTGTGTGAAAAGTTAGTTGGAAGGAAAATTTATTGTGAATTTTATCCTGAAATAAATCAAGCAATAGTAACGTTATTAGTGGGGGTTGAACACAAAAGTGTACAATAAAATTGTATAAAATACTTACTGATAAAAGTTTACCCCGACAGTTGCTATTCAAGCAGAATTTTAAACGTATTATTTTTATTAGTAAAAAATTTCCCTAGAGTGTAATAATTCCTACCGTACAAACACTCAAACACTAGGCTACTGTCGGGGCTGATTTGTCTGCGAGCCTGAGGAATACAATTGGCTGTTAGGCTGTTACAGTCAAGAGTCCAACTGCTCTTCTGCTACTATCAACATCTGCAGGTCAGCATAGTAACTTTCAAGGTACTTCATTTATAAGCAAGTCAGCTTCCGGCAACAAGTCCGATCTATAATAATTGAGTCAAATTCTGAATTTAGAAGTATCTGTGAAATAAAACCTGTTTATAAAGGAATCCAATTTAGCGTTAATAAAACCATCAACTTAATTCAATTTAGAGCCCTTGAAATGGCCCTAGTAAACTAAACTTCTGACAGCCAATAATAATTGTCAACTGAAGGGCGTTGTTAGTTATAATCAGTGTTGCCAACCCGAGACTAGTGATTTCAATTTCTTTGCAAAATAAGTAAAATAATCATTTAATGTGTCGATGATTTACATAAGTACATTCGTAAGTGCCGAGTTTTTAATGGAGATCATAAAAACTAAAATGCCAAATACACTTCAGAAGATTAAATTAAACGACAAGAGTTATACATGCTAAATGGAATACTCGTTATTAACTTTCAGCAAATCCACGAACGTACTTGATATTATCTAATGTGGGAATGAGATTCATGCAAAATTTAAAATATATAGGTAGCTCAATTCAGTTTCGAGATATTCCCCGAGTAGTAGGATTTACTAACGATCAGCCAAATCACTTAGATGATATGCAACATCATCAAACGTATCTTACCTATGTGAGCACGAAGTTCGTGTACAATTTTAAACCTTTAGCGTAATTCGTTAGCAAGATATTCTCCTCAGTGGTAGTCTTCGATAATGATCAAGCAAATTTCATGGGCAGATATGCACAATTATCGAATTAGGTATTGCTTATGGAAATGAGGTTTTATGCAAAATTACAAATATGCAGCTCAATTCGTTCTACAGATATTCCTCTAGTAATAGGATTCACTAAGGCTTAGCCAAATTCCACATGGCATTCAACACCATCAAACTCATCTCGTCAATGTGCGAATGAAGTTCATGCAAAATTTAAGACCTATAGTTTAATTCGTTAAAGAGATAATCCTCAGAATGGTATTATTCGTTAACGATCAGACAATCCCATTGTGGATATGCACCTTTTTTGACCTTGTCTATGTAGGAAAAATTTGTTCAAATTTCGCGTATATAGCGCAATTTTTTCTCTATATCTTTAGAGAGACAGGCAGACAAAAGATACATTTTGATAGTCTCCTTTGTCAATTGAATTTGCTCAGCAAATTCGTCGTTATTCAAAATATTAATATATGTTTTAAAGGTTTAATTCCTTACATAAACTAACAGGAACCCGTACGTAAATCAATTGCTAAACATTATTGGTAATTCTTTGTTTAAAGGTTATCTTTGACGTGGAAGGATTGTGAAGGAAACAGGATTTTTCCGGTAATTTGCCATCGTTCAGTGAAACAAGAAATCAGTAACACTACGTTTCGAGATCTGCAATCTGATCTCTTCTTCAGGTAAAGAACCAACCTAATACTAGATTAAAATAAACAAATCTTACCAAAGCGTTGTTGCACGCCTAAGTCAGGAATCACAACCACCATGTTGTTTTCAACTTCACTAACTCTATAAACATGCACTTAATAAAAAACTACACACAACACTAATCATTACGTTGCAGATCTCGAAACGTAGTGTTACTGATTTCTTGTTTCACTGAACGATGGCAAATGTCCTGAAAAATCCTGTTTCCTTCATTATTGGTAATTAAAACTAGGGACATTTCGACACACTATGTGCAGAGGAATTAAAACTCAAAGTCTTTTTATGTCCTTGGTGATTTAAGAACCAAAATATTACCGTGAGTGGTAAATAATTTAACGAGTGAGTGAATGAACCAAATCCTATAGTCTAATAAATCAATCAGTTGAAGATAACTTAAGCGTTGAGTTGAACTGGAATCTGTGGTGGAGTGTACTCTTGGCTGGGTTTAACAAACTGTGAAATGATTGCTTGAGATTTGTTGAGAGATATCCAGCAGACGCTAATAAGGCGGTGAATATTCGGAAACTTTGATTGAAGAAGTTGAGAGAAATTCAATAAGGTTGGCGGATCTAATTGGCGGGAGATTTGATGTGTAATTTGTCAGGCAAGGAATTGTGGGTAGTGCCGAACCCTTACTTAGACCTCTACTGTTCCACCATATTGACTGGAAGGTTCTGCAATACATTAGTAAAGATTTAATAAATGCTAGAGGTTGAAGTTTGGAAAACTGATAAGGTTATGTTTAGTCATTAAAAAAATGCTTCTCAGCATTTTTAAAATATATAACGGTAAAATACCCACATAAGGCTATAAGAAATATACCTGAGCCAGAGAGATCGTGCACGAACAATTTCCGCTTACAGACGTTCTGGTCGTTACGCTCATCCTCAAAAGAGGATCACAGTTTAAAGTGAGCACACACTATACTTTATTACGGAATAACATATAAAATGCCACTTTCTGCTAGTTTTTAAACTCAAAATTTATCTTCCAAGAACTATAAAATTATTGCATGGAATTGTGCATAGCTTGTATTACCAAATTTTCAAAAAGGTGAAAATTAAAAATATTTTTGCATTAATAATTTGAATATTGGATTTAGCTTCAATTCACCTTCCTTTTATTGCAGAGTCTGGTATCTGACCCTGTCTCAGGCTTGACTCCTGGAATCTGGGGTCAATTTTTCTGAAGGAATCCATAAGAAAGTCGGCGACGAAGAAGCTCACCAAACCTTGACATAGTTTCGACATCAGAAACACCTATAAATAGGGGAAGTAGCAGTCTCATTGTCTCATCAGGTGCACAATTGAGTGTACTACGATGTTTTCTGACACGATCTCTAAGCACGGTGGAGCAACCGAGTTACCAAAAGGGAACGGGAGTTAAATTCAACATTGAAATTAAATCAACCCTTCCTACCATAAGCTACGTTATTTTATCATTGCAACAACAATTTAAAATCAATCATACTATAATTTAAAACACGCCTGCTCAAAATTAATAAATAAGGCAATTTTGTTTAAAATTTCTATAATAAGTTTTCCTATTTGGGAAATTCAGCCGTAATCACCGCACATTGTCCCATCTTGCCACCCCAAGATATATTCACTTGAAGCATAAGGGGTATTATTATCACACTCACCTTATCTCATTGTATTCTTATGTAATTTATGTTATTAGTATATTTCTTGAGTACTTTACTTAGTACATACACTTTCTGTTAACGATTCTGTCAAGTGAAATGCATTGTACTATATAAATTTTTATTGTATGTCGTTGAAGTTCAATGTTGAACCGGTTTAGTTTGAAAGTGAATATGCATGTGAATAGGCCAACAGAGACATTTTCTCATGAGACATTCTACTTGAAGTTCTTACCACGAAACATATGTATACGTAAGAAATTATATATCCTCAATATATAAGATAAGCTATGGACGGAATAATTTATAGCTTAAAACTGAATGGGACTTTTAAACAGTACTGATAGAATTTCAAATACAATGTTATAGTAAATGAAGGGAGGTACACATATTGATTCAAACTAATATCCTAAAATACAAACAAGAGCTCACTATTTCCTTGTACAAAAATATTAAAAATATTTTAATTTGCGAAATAGCAATTATTAAAAGCCTCCAGCAGTACTTTTACTTAACTTAGCAGAAGGGTGGAAAATAAATAAAAAGAAAACCACTTTGTATTTCTATGAAATATGGCAGGGCGACGTGGGTCAGAGTTGAACGCAAATTTATTGTTGAGTTAGTTGTCTCTCCGGTGAAAATAAAATGATGAATTTCCATGTTTTGTGCCCTCTTCGTGTAACTAGAAATGAGACTTATTCCAATTTCATTGAATTTATACTGGGAAAATCCAATTAATTAATCCAATTATATCGCTAACAATGGTTTTAAAAATAATCACATAACCTCATCAGTTTTGTCGTAAGCACAAGAAATCTCACAGTAATCACTTCGGATAAAAAATTATTTAAAAATAATAAAAACTTCGGATCCAACTAAAACAAAAAAGAGAAGTAAAAACGTAAAAAATTACGGTTATAGGAATCACAATGAATTTAAAGAACAAAAATCAACTTTGAATCGAATTTTTCGATATTATAAGTGGATTGCGAAGGAAAGTTCGCTACTTCTACAAGGATATTGAAATTTGATAAAGAACATGAAAGACATGTAAAATGTTATGTCTTACAACAGATATTGATGTTGCTATAAAAATACAGAGTTTGAATAGCGTATACGTATTTCTACTTTCCTTAGTAGCCTGCATATTCATTTACACAAATAAAATATTACTTGAATCGACATATTCAATTTTTTATACAGCTCTGCATTCCATTACGTCATAAATAAGTTAAGGTAGCCATTCCACTAAGTATAAGTCATAGCCTCAGGTGAGCGGGCGGAGCGCAGTGCAAGGGAATGTAAATGTGTTTGAAACTGCCCTAAGGGCTAAATTGTTTGCCCTAACGGCCCATTTGAATACTGTTTGTCGCACAGCGCCGCTTACAGAATGAGCTCCTGCGCGTCACATGTCGTAAATACGTGATCATCGTTCCCACATTTGACGCTGGTATTGTGTTAACGGCTCACTATCTGTGTAGTGTGCGAGGGCATCGTTTAGTGTAGCCTTGTCAACGAGCACTGGCGTGTTTATCGTTTATTGTCTTACTCAATACACCCTGCACAATGTAGTATATCATTTTTGTGGTTCACATAGTTTTGGTAAGACGCGTCTTTTTCTAGGTGGCATTACAATGTAATTCGCTCATAACTTTTGCTAGGAACGTCGTAGAGAAGTTGTCTTAATGTTGTAGTGTTTCTATTGAATATACCTTTAAAATGACATGTCACAAGATAGGGTTGAAATTCGAAAATTTAAAGTTACCCCCTTCTATCCTCCCTTTGAAAGGGAGAAAATATTGTATTCTAAAAAAATCCCAAACAAAAATATTTTGATATGTATAGTAAAAATTATACATCGATGTCTCATTCCGTTTGGAATGTATCCAAGCGTATCAGGACTTAATTTACACCCCGTATATGCTATCAGTTAAACTGACAGCATACGGCAACTACTGCAGTATGTAGTATTGAATAACTTTGGTTAGATCGCTCGAATTGATACACTGTTCTGTGTTTAGGCTTTTTAAGAGCTTATAGGTTAATAAGTGCGCTAAAATATCTGTAATAAAGTACTGTAGCAAAGTTTTACAGACGAGGTTCTACAAAAAACGCAATATAATAGCTTTATTAATAAAACTGGAAACGAACCAAACTTAAAGCACTATTTTTAGGCAAAACTAACTTAAAATGTCCCACATTTATTAATTTTTATATTTGATCGAAAATATTATATATTTGTATGATTATATCTGATACTTTACGTAGAGTACGTGAATATTATTCAAAGAGATCAACAGTGATGCAATAGAAGAAATATTCTTCTTGTTCTGATCAGGATAAAATTTGCTAGGGTTATTGCAGGATATATGAGTTCGGAATTATTTTACATTCTCAGCTCACACATGAAAAGCTCACATTTTTACAAGGAATGAAAAGAAAATATTAAAAATTTCTTGCTCTGGTTCTCGAAGACATCGATCTGGCCCTGCTATGGTACTTGTTGGAGGACGAGGGGAGTAGGCCTTTCCCCGCGAGGTTTGCGGGTAATTTATGCTCTACTCTGGGGACCCTCCCCCACAATTATAGTTAAATGGTGCTGTGCTGAGGTTGGAATTGTAATCGCCGTGATTTGTTCTCCCCTTCTATAAGTTTCGCGATTAGTCAAAACCCGGGAGTAGTACACTGGGAATTGTTTCCAACCTTGTCACTTACCTATAATATCGCCACTTTGTACGCGTTACGGCAGTTAAAGTAAGTAAAGCGGTTGGCTGTTTCATTGAAAAAGAAATCATTGCTAACAATCACGGGCTTACATAAAGTACCTTTTCTGAAACAAAATTTAAATATATGAAAATACAGAGTGTAACACAGTAAAACCAATAAATGTACTATGCAGTGTATTTGCAACCTTTGCTACGTTTCTAATCATTGTGATAGCATTACTTCTTATTATAAAAAATTTAAAAAAGTATATTAAAAAACTGTACGTGATTTATAAAACCGGGTAGGGTACGATAAGCGGACCCGGTTTTTTATATCGAAGAATAGTCATCGATACCTAATATTCACATCTCAAATCGCAGACTATCAATCGATATAAAAGTACCTATCAAAAACAACCATATGTTTTAAATTAAAATATGAATTTAATATTTACAGTGATCAAAAAAATTATTATAACCAAAATTAGGAAAACTTAAGACGACCATATTTACTCCCCTCACAGTTACAGTTGTTTCTTTCCCACAAATTTCACATAATGGGTTTTTTCGGTACGAGTCCAACATGTTGATGCCACGAAAAGGCAACGTCGTGTAGTTTTCTAAAATTGACTGCCACTTTTAATAATCAGAATTACTTATGTAAAATTGAAGTATTATACTACGTGTATTATTGTAGAGTGTTTACAGCTGTTGATATAGATTATTTAAGTTAATATTTCAAAATAATTAATCAGTATCGATTGATTATATCGATTGTTATGATTAAGTAATATCGTTTGCCAATTTCGATATACAAAAACCGGGTCCGCTTATCGCACTCTATCCATAAATCCAACTAGTAAAACGGATTTAAAATTTTTGGAAAAAACTTTGTCAAATAAAATTTATTTCTCTGCAGCACTGTAACAAACCCGCTCATTCCAAAGCTCGACGCGTGTGAAAGACAGTAATGAGACCGACACGTCTTGCAGATGTACGCGTCAGCTGATCGGTAACGAATGACGTCATCTCTCAGCTGGTGTCATCGTTAATGATCTTGCTCGATTAGAATATTATTCACTGGGACGTTTAGGTATTCTGATACTGGACAGGATCTTCACGCCTACTATTAGTAATGCTGGATTTAACGCGAACCTATGTATTTACTGTAATTATAATGTAATGTTTACTAAATTTCGAATTTGGAATACTAATTAAATACGAAAAATTGTGTAAAAAAGGGCTAAAAACATAAGAGATTTTTTTTACCTCTTAGTTTTGTAGCCCTTTTTACGCAACTTTACGTATTTAGTTACTATTCAAAATTCGAAATTCGAAAAACATTACATTATGATTATAAATTATATATATATATATATATATATATATATATATATAAAATTTTCACAGTATATTAGATAGCTAAATAACAGACTTATATATATAAGTTGATCAATCACTTGTTTGTAGACGGTGCCTTTACGTCGGTATTAAAGATATCATTAGCAATTTACATTTAATAAAAGACAATCATTACATCTAAAGCAATTTCAGTCCTCAATTTTGAGGAAAGATTCCAAAAAAATCCAGTTATGATCATTTATTGACCGCTCTGAAGTTCTATATCCTGCAGTTCAGGATTAGAATAAATAGTACTGTCTTGAACTGGAGAGAACATGATTGTCCTAAACACATTCCTCGACCTCAGCAAAGGTTTTGACCTTGTTGTAATGTGACACTTGCACCAGTTATGGACAAATGATATTCGCAGTTTGCCTCATGAAGGTTTTCGTTTTTTTTCAGTACAGAGAACAGTGCGTTTGATTTATAATGCTGTCAACCAGGGCCAAGCGCCTTATGGTGTCACCTATGAAACAGTATTAGAACCAGTCCACTACAGGTGATATTCAGGTATGCTGATATCGTGACTTCTTTATGAAATCAACGCTTATCGAGTTGAATGCATACCACATATCTTAAAAAACTTGGATTATAAGGCTAAAGTTATTAGAATATACCTAGTTATGAGGTATATAGGGGTGCTGCAAAGCCATGAAACGGTCTAATATCATCTGTACAAAAATAAAACTTTGTACAGTGACAATCAAACTTGTTGATGCACTCAGTAGTTCTTCACCGCCTCAGGGGGATGGCCTGTAAGTAGTCGGGGGAAAATCTTAAATGTAAGTATATGTCAATTTGAATTACATTGTAAAGGCCTTAATTAGTAGACCTCAAAAGACTGAACCTAAATTAAATGGTGACACTCGAAAATTTCAATATTGGCCTTATGTGGAAGTTCAAGAACACCTCATATAACAAGATTGATAGGTGATTTTGGGAGCCATCCCCCTGAGGGGGTAAAGACCTACTAATTGCATAAAAAAGTGTAATTTTATGCCCTATGTCTCTGTAAAAAGTTTTATGTTTGTACGTTTACGAGTACAGAAGATATTAGACCGTTTCAAAACTTTTCAGCACCCCTGTATGTAATACCTAGATGAATAAATAATAACTGACGAATGCAGTGCAAATTAAAATTTTTTTAACTAGATAATGACTTTTATATAATAAATAGTATTATAGTAAATGTCCCTATAATTCGTATATCACGTTTTAATAGAAAACGGAACATGTAACATCTATAACGAACTATATAACACAACAACGTTTACGTTTTGGTTAAACTAATAATAATAAATAATAAAAATAGCAATTTTTGGAATAAATTAAATCAGTGTAATTTTACAAGACATAGAAAGTTTAAATACTACCAAGCTGAATGTGGAAGTGAATTAAAGTGAATAATCATTACTAATGAAACTAGACATGATATAGCCATATATGAACAAATACGACAAAGATTTCTATAGATTTTGCTGGTTTTTAATAGTTTTTCTTTAATTAGTAGGCCTACCATTATAAATTATTAAAAGTAAGATACAACTATTATAAATTTCAAATATATTGAAATGCTACTACGAGTTTGGGAAATAAATTTTGTAGCTAGAAATTATAATTGCCGCCAAATTGAAGTAAAAAACTAAAGAAACCCTTACATGAGATATAAATTACTTGTAATAAATTACGTGTAATAAGTTACTTAAACTCCATTTTAAGGGGTCGGGAGACTAAATGCAGCCATGTGTCAAACTGAATGATAACTAAACCGCCATTTGCCTCTCCCTCATCCCTAAGAATATTATTACCAAGGTAAGATCGGAGGGACGGAATGGTCCCAAAACTGTCCCAAGTGGGAGGCATAAATTGCCCAAAGCCCCTAGTGTCGCGACCCCAGATCGACCTCTTGCAGCGGTACTGAAATTTATCACCCGTAGTGGGCAGGGCAGTTTATGACACTGGAAGTGTTCAAGAATTGATTATTTGCCACTATCCACTGTCAACCCGTGGTGGGCACGGCAGTTTATGATAAAGGAAATGTTTACGAATTGATTGTTTGCCACTATCCACTGTCAACCCCTTGGTAGGCACGGCAGTTAATGACACAGGAAATGTTTACGAATTGATTATTTCTACTATCCACTGTCAACCCGTGGGGGGCACGGCAGTTTATGACACAGGAAATGTTTACGAATTGATTATTTTCTACTATCCACTGTCAAACCGTGGGGGGCACGGCAGTTTATCGACAGGAAAATGTTTACGAATTGATTATTTGCCACTATCCACTGTCAACCCGTGGTGGGCACGGCAGTTTATGATAAAGGAAATGTTTACGAATTGATTATTTGCCACTATCCACTGTCAACCCGTGGGGGGCACGGCAGTTTATGACATAGGAAATGTTTACGAATTGATTATTTGCCACTATCCACTGTCAACCCGTGGGGGGCACGGCAGTTTATGACACTGGAAGTGTTTCAAGAATTGATTATTTTGCCACTATCCACTATCAACCATTGCAGCTCCTATAAACCGTACTGGGCAGGACAGTTTTTCTGACACTGAAAGCGTTCATGAATTGATTGTTTGCCACTATACACTATCAACCATTGGGCAGCAGTCCTATAAACCGTACTGGGTAGGACAGTTTCTGACACTGTCAACCCGTGAAGCAGTTTCATGATAAAGGAAATGTTTACGAATTGATTGTTTGCCACTTTACACTATCAACCCGTGGGGGCACGGCAGTTTATGACAAATGAAATGTTTACGGAATTGATTATTGTTTGCCACTATCCACTGTCAACCCTTGTAGCTCCATAACTGCTTATACGTTCATGAGTCGACTAGCTCTAGACGCCGTGAACTCTGATTTATGTTCTTCAATGATTTTCAGCCCTTTATTGCTGTTCTGAGTATTTCCGCTAGAATGTACAAGTATTAGTGTTATTAATTTAAAGATATGCTGCTATGTCTACCTTGTACTTTCCGATTAACAGTAGACTAGTTTTTCCCCTCAGCTAGAATTTATGGTACTATGTCGTGCGGAACTTGTATTTTCATTCCCACGAGGGGTGACTTAAACTTAAATCTTTTATTTCATAAAATCTTTCAGTGGTACTTTGTAAGCATACAATGATTAAATCTTGTAGTTATAGATTTTGCAAAAAGGAATAGGTTTTCATCTTTGCCATGTTCATGTAAGATTGTAATTAAAACTTATCAAACATTTGATTTATTTAATATTTTATAATAAATTAATGTTTTGTCATATAATAATATACATATCATCATTTTTATAGCAGTGACGTTTTTAAAATCAGCAAGTCAAATACGTAATTTTTTTACCTATACGAACAGAGATTAATGTATAGTGTGGGAAAAATAATACAAAGATAGAAAATACGCATCTATTTATTTTTGCACCTCACTATGCGTTGAGAAAATACAGTTTTTGTTTCTTTCTAATACCAACATAGGAGTACGACAAACCTCGTTTCGTGAGTACCATGCTTCGATGTGGTTGCATGCAAAGTTTCAAGCATATTGTTAATTTCATAAGGCTACATGTGGTACTACGTCACATGTTAAAATTTCACATGACTGACTTCTGTTAGCTTACGAATTGATTTATTTTTCCAGTGTAAAAATGTTCGCTATTATTAGGGAGTTCCATGGAGTGGCATGCACTATCATCGAACTCGGTATTGCTTGTACAGAATGGACTCGCGAGATATGATTTATAAGTACTCAAGTGTTGTCTTTGATTCCGTAACAGTCTATTGAAAAATAATCATGCCATTATAAAATCTGTTGCTTCCACTCGATATGTTCTGGTTACGCTCTATCTGGTCAAAAGCGTTAGAAACAGCGATTATAAGTTTATTAAAGAAAAATATTGAATATGTTACATTGAGTAAACTCTAACAGCAATGAAAAATGGCTAGTAAATAAATGTAATTCGGAAAAAAGAGATAAATACTTGAAAATTGAAATAGATTATAACTGTAAACAAAAGATTTAAAGTAGTCGTAGTAGGACTATCTGAAAAGCATCGCACCTAATTGTTATTACGACATAAAGTATCTGAAAGCATCTCTGGGGTAATCCATACAATGGATGCGATGTTAATTATCTTGGAAGTCAAAGACATTCATAAAGTAAAAAGAACCTAAATATTTTTTTTTACTAATTAAACAATTATACCACAATTGAAAAAATAAACCCACTTTTAGTTACTTTTAATGGTTCTTCATTAATGATATAGATTAGAGCAAAAATGAAGTTCGATTTAGTTGCATTGTTTTCATAGACGTTTCTGGAGGTATTTTATCTCTAATAATTATAATTCGTTTCTTTCAGTATTGATGTGTAATATAAATTCAAGTACAAATTAAATATTTTTCGGAAATTTTAGTGACAAGGCCTGAACATTTTTAAAGCTCTGCAGCACACATTTAATGTATATAGGTGCCCTTAGTTAATTTCAACTGGATGTTTTCGTTTCCTCAAGAAATGATTTACTTCTACAGTTATGGTGTGAGTTAGAGGAAAGTTGGACCCAAGTCCAAGAGCCAAGAGTCGTGGGTGAAATGTCAACACATAAATCTGCCGCTGGGTCGCGCCACTGTAGCCTTTCTACACTGCTCAAACTGCTGTTCGCTCGGCATTAAACATCGCAATTAAACTACTTCCTAAAACTAGGTTAATGTGGTCTCAAACCATTTTGAATCGTAATAATTATAAAATAATAATATAGGTGTCTATTATCAATATTGCTATACCTTTTATTCAATCTCTAGAAATACGTCTAGTCAGCGAGCATAATTTCATCGAAAATATCTCAATTTGAAAAGTATTCGATTAAAAGTTAAAAATTTAAGTTTATTTGTTAGTATAAATTCGATTACTTAAATATCTTAAAATGAGAGGGATATTATTTACTAACTGAGCGTTATCATCGAAGGGACTGAAAAAGTTTTATTTATATCCTCTATTTGTACGTCTGTTTATATGTCTGTCTGTCTATACAATATCTCGACATCAAGCTTCATTTCTATGTAACCGACATTGAAGTCGATGATTGTGTTTGTCACTCCCTGTGATTTGACTAAACGTTTTTGAAACTTTTTACAAAGGTTTTATAGGTGTCTAAGACAAGAAGTAGAAAGTGGCAGAAGAAACATTCTTTTTTGACTGAGTACAGTAATATAACAATTTAAAATGTGAAATTATAACAAGTATAGTTACTGACTTATAATTTTGCATGCAACCTCAGCAAACCCTGTTACTTAACGCGTGCTATGGCATACTCGTACTGTGCTTTTAAGTAAATTGTGACGTGTTTAATTACTACAAGCTGAAGTATGCCAAACCGAGTGTCACGTGGCTATAATAATTTAATAATAATAATACACGTTTTGCATTCCATTAAAACATTCTACATTAATTATTACATCATGTATAGATATAACACGTTAAATAAATAATGCAATGCAAAATTACACAAATATTACGTATCTAGGTATGTCGAAATGTATCAATACGTTTAAATTTAAACATAAAAAAGTATAGCTAAATGTTTACTGGAATAATACTGACCAAAATTCTAGTAACATGGTCAGTATCAACGAAATTCATAAAGGTGTAAATTCACACAGTTCAGAATGTCACAATTAATTCGTCAACATGCTGGATTCCGTGACTTCATTCTGTGTAATAATAATACAATGTATATAATAATATTCCAATTCGGTTATTATAAATATTAACTATAGCAAAATGGAGCAGAAACGTCAAAAATTACGTTAAATTGAAATTTGACAAAAAAATCTGTATGAAGGTCATTATAATTATGAAACTCACTTTAACGAAATTATATTTTCAAGTTCACTGTGGTTAAAAGCAAAATGTTAAGACTCATTGCATTTTTGAGGTGTATACAGACAGACGGGCAGTCAAAATACCGACAATAAATGTTTACAGCCTCATCAGACAAGAAAGAAATTGTGTTGGTTTACTGAATGATAGGCTTCGATGACGTTCAGCCAAATTCCACGCTTATACACCATTTTATAACTCATTCTTGTCTAAGTAGCAGTTAAGTTTCATGCATAATGTAAAGTCTCTAAAATTAGCCTATTGATAATATATTGTTACATAATACATTCACATTTGTTTCATTAAAGATTAAAAAGTTTCATGTTAGTATTCTAATAATTAAAGTTGTAGTGAGAGAATTAAAATGCAAGAGTACGCTGAAATCAAATTTTATTACCGCATTTTAGCGTTGAATTTCCACTTTATTATTTTGTAATTTTACTCTATGAAAAAATGACGCATGTTAAAATTTTAGATGGTTGTACTCAGTATGCTTACAAATTGATTTATTTTGCTGTTTTCTTCTTGCCATCATGGTTATCCGTAAGGTCAGCGTAAAAATGTTTGCTAACACTCAGCCAAATCACATAAAACTCAGTTTTGCCTTTATAGAGATGAAGCTTTTAACAAATTTCAAGTCTATAGGTCAGTTAATATTCGAGATATCGTGCAGCCAGACAGACAGATAGAAATGAAATTTGTCCAACCCCTCGAGTAATAGGCTTCGCTAACGCTCAGCAAACAATAAGGAATCGTATTAAAAATTCGAATGGTGTACGAATTTAGTATGTTACATTGCATAAAAGAGATGTTTCAACGATGTATAAGTAAATCACTCCCAACCTCACTGAGGAAAAATTGTGAATTTGACACTGAAAACTGTAGGTTTCTTCTTTCATTATACTTTAGAAAGAGATAAGATTATTACTTGTGCTGCGTAACGTAAATATAAGCTATGTATGATAAAAAATATATTAAAAATGAATGAAAGAAAAACATGAACGTATACAACTTCCACTCTGAATGATGAAGGAAAAACCAGAATACATTTATATAAGTGTTATACGTTATATATAATCATGTTGTAGTTTAGTTGGCTGTCTTAGACAGAAAAATGGCAGCCCTCATTGCTATATGTATTGGAAAATTTGATTCATTTGAATTACCGTCGAATATACTCATTGAAAACAATGATTCTACTGAATGAGTTCAAATAAATTTACCTTTATTTTGAAGCAAGTATAAACTAAATATTATACATCAGCCAGCCTGCTCATAATTGCCTTAACCTTAAGCTAAGTGTATTTTGTTTAGTACCTTATGTCATAGAATATACAAATGTATTGAGTATAAATATGATTTATGTATACAAATTCCAAGGCACAGATCGTAGTTTAAATATTCAAGAAAAAGATAGGTCATGCCGAGAGTAAACTCAAAATTGATGCTATGATCTTGTCAGTTTCGTTAATAAACGGTTTTTGGGAAATTATTTTGCTTATTTGTAAACATGGAAATTAATTATTTAAGAATACTAAAATTAAGCACACACGAATAAGACTCTTACATATCTTCTTTCATAACTAGTTACTTCACTAAAACGAAATAACTACAGTACAGTGCATAGTAATCGTAATTAAGATGTACATAATCTGTTTTAATTATTTTATTAATTATTTTCATACAGTATATGAGAAAATTTGAGACAAGAGCTAAGACAAAATATTTATAAATATGGTAAACATTGAAATAAGAGTTCATAATTTCCATAGATTATAACAAGCCATTCCAAATTTGCTATACATGTTTAAGAAATTAATCAACTAGCTACATGTTTCTCTAAACAAAGAAAACACAACACAACACAACTATTGTTGGTAAGAGACAGATGGAGCCACTAGTCTAATGTGGTGACAGCCACTCTCAGCCTGGCTTGAGCAGCAGATATATCGTCCTAACCTTCCCACACTTATACTGTTAAAAGCGTTTATGTGTTATGGCTCTGCTTGATATATAATCTGGGAAAAGACTTTCTTCTCTGACCACAAAGATGTTAATTGAAATTCTACAGATTTTGTACGATTCTATAAAGAACTTTCTTAAACCAAGTAATAACAACTTTGAATATTTAAAAAATTACTAGTCCTCTAAATTTTGGTATCCACGATCCGGTATTTCAATATTAAAGGAGGATGTTTGAGACGTTGCAGGATATACAATACCAAAAAATATGTACTCTGACGTATTTTCATGAATTTGTTTTGAGAATTAAAATAAATTTAAAATACGGACTTTTAGTTAATTGCAACTTCTCATGATTTATTTCAAGGATTACAAAATTATTATCTTCCACAACATATGGCTCCAGTGATGAATTTACATAAAATAATATGAAGCAGATGTTTTACAAACGTTTTAAAATTGCTACGAAACCAAGTAGAAAATATATAATAATATTATAAACTACGTAGTATTGACTCATATTAGAGTTTTCAATGCCATTTAAACTCAGTCTCGTCTATATTTCTGATGAACTTCCTACATCTATTCCCTCACATAAATACTTTCTTCTCCAACGCATTTTCTTCGGTTATATCTCAAATCGACTAGAAGTATTGAAAAGCCAAATTTGAGTGTAGGTATTATTTAAACTAGAGCAGTGATATTGATTTCATTTTTGTATTATTTAAAAGACAGTAAAAGAAAAAGTACTTCAGATGGACAGTTACATTTTCGACAAACAATATTTCTTACTACTAGCATTCTAAATTTGGGTATTTTAATTCCGAAATAGCAAATTGATACGCGTCTGGATTTATAGCATGGATATTCAAGGTATATTTTTTAAGGTAAATAATAGGTTTTGTGTGTTTTAAGGGAAATAATACGTGAAATTTATTGTTTTAAATGACGAAAAATGTATGTAAAGTATAAAATATCCGAATCTACTGTTGTAGTTAAATACAAATATTTCCATTAATTATAACACACGAGGCGTTGGAGATTTTCTGCTAAAACTGATTAAAATATCTCTGAATTTTCCAATTAAGAGTCTACAACAAACCGACTATAATCCATTTGCTAATATAAATAGCGCCGGTGACTGAAACATTGATATTGCAAGTTTGATTAATTTTGTATATCCCTCGTACCACTTATTTTTTATATTTTGTGTACCTAAAATAATAACCTTTTTATATAAATAGATAGCATTATCACTTCCTGGGAAGATTTCCGGGAAGTGCTCTATGTATAAAAACTAGAACACTTGAGATTTAACATATTAGTGTATTAACAAGTTTAAAAGCAATATCTAACGTAGTTTAATTTAAAAGTTAAGTCTAACCACTTGGAGGTTGACGGAAATCAAGTTGTTTAGTTTAGTTTAAATAGAAAATAGTATGAACGAAATTTAAAAATGAAAAATACAAATTTTATTTTCAAAGATTTTAAGAGCTTGAAATATGAAACATATTCATTATAGTGGCAAATGAACAAAATAGTATTAGAACTTAGAAACGAAAAATATAAAGTAAGTTTATGAAAAAATAAATATTATTACTGATTTATTTTTGAATTAATGGTTTTTTAATCATCTTAAACCTAAATCAATGAATTGAAAAAATAACGTAACTTTATAGCAAATAAACATCATTATTGATTTATTTGGGAATTAACGGGTTTTAATAATCTTTTGCCTAAATAAATGAAACGAAAAATAAAAAGTAACTTTATAACAAATAAATATTATTATCGGTTAGTTTTTAAATTAACAGTTTTTAATAATCTTATACCTAAATAAATGAAACGAATAATATAACGTAACTTTATCTATATATATAAAAATGAATGTTTGTATGTTTGTCCTTTATGGAATCGTGAACTATTGGACCGATCATGATGAAAATTTGTACGTATATGTATTTTTCCACGGAGAAGGTTTATAAGCTATGCCCATCCCTTTCCCGATTCAGGATTCCGCCCCACTGGTTACAGAAATACCCATAAGAAATGCATTGCAGCAAACATATGTTAAAGTCTTTTCAAATTTTTAATCAGCTGTTCTTTGTAAACATATATTACACTTATAGTTTTAAAGCATAGAGTAAGCTTAAGAGAAACGACAAATTTTGTTTAAACTGTTTTTGCAATCACTGTTAAACATAGACTTTACTATCCAGATAATACAATTCAAATTTGACGTAAAAAATTCACCTTTAACTGCAATATTTATTTAATATAAACCATGCTCATGCTTGATCAGAAGAGTAATGCAGATATCATAATTACTATCCAAATATAAAGAATGTTATAAAATCAACCTTAGTTGTTTTTTTTGACAGAAGTATGGTTCTCAAAACTCCGTGTGTACATATTCTCTCGATCGAGACAACAAAGCAAGCTCAATCGTGGCATCGGAGATATAACTAATTTAATCTAAAATTTATTATAGTAAAAAAAAAAAATTTACTAAGTAATATAAGGACTTCGGTTCTTAAGATTTGCGTGCGAAGCCGTGGGTAACAGCTAGATAGAGGCAGGAATATGGTACATACCTTCATAATACGCCCAAGAGGCTCACGATGGAACGACTATCAATTATCTCAGCAATGTTTAGAATGTGATAGAAAAAGAATAAGTGAATATAGTGTACTGTTTTCAACGGGAAATTGCGTGCGAAGCCGCGGGCAACTTTTGCAAAAAATTATTGAAATGCGCAGCAAAAGCGCGCCGGGCCCGCTAGTAAAATATAAATATTATTAATTTATTTTGGAATTAAAGGTTTTTATAATCTTAAACGTAAATAAATGAATCAAAAAATAAAGGAACTTTATAATAAATAAATATTATTATTGATATATTTTATAATTGACGGTTTTTAATAATCTTAAACCTAAACAAATAAAACGAAAATGAAACGAAAAATATAACGTAACTTTATAAAAATAAATACTATTAATTTATTTTGGAATTAACGGTTTTTTATCATCTTAAACGTAAATAAATGAATAAAAAATAAAGTAACTATAACAAATAAATATTATTATTGATTTGTTTTGAAATTAACGGTTTTTAATAATCTTAAACCTAAATAAATTCAACGAAAAATATAACATAACTTTATAAAAAATAAATATTATTAATTTATTTTGGAATTAACGGTATTTTATAATCTTAAACGTAAATAAATGAATAAAAAATAAAGTAACTTTATAACAAATAAATATTATTATTGATTTATTTTGGAATTAACCGTTTTTGTTGCCTAAAACAATTGAAGAAGATGGCTATGTCCAGGGCAAATTATCTGTTGTGTCCAAGCACTGAGCTGAAATCGGTTTTAAAATCGAAAGTGGAAAACCTATTGGCACATTCCTATATAACGGAAACGGGCTAAAATGGTCGCCCTCAGAGCCGGGGTGTCGGTAATTTATGCGTTACAATAAGCTTCCATTTTGTAAACGGTCCCCAAGCACCCTTAGTTATGGCCGCACGTTCCCACCTCCACTGAGCTGTAATATCACTGATTTGTCCTACCACACTTTCACATTATCAATTTCACTTTTCATACGGATTTGCGAATCTCTGAAAAGTGATTTTCTAATGTTCTACAATATTTATAAATATTATTTCAATACGATATATTTTACAAATTGTGACGTATCTGCTTGAAGTAGGAAAAATATTATTTCGTCATGCCCCAGTTCACCTTTCTTTTATGCAACGTCTGGTATCTGACGCTGTCTCAAGACTTGGCTCCAGGAGTCATGTTCGTCTGAAGAGATCCAAAGAAAGTCGGTGACGAAGAAGCTCAACGTCATATACACCTATAAATAGGTGAAGTGGCAGTCTCATTGTCTCATCAGGCACACAATTGAGTGCACTAAGATGTTTCTGACACGATATCTAATGTTTCTGACACGGTGAAGCGACCGAGGTTTCTCCATATAACGTAGCTATGGTAGGAAGGGTTGGTTCAATTTCAATGTTAATTTTAGCTCCAGTTCACCGTTCTTTAATTGCAGCTTCTGGTATCTGACACTGTCTTAGACTTGACTCCTGGAATCTGGAGTCATGTTCGTCTGAAGAGACCCAAATAAATTCGGCGACGAAGAAGTTCAACGTCATTGCACCTATAAATGTGTTAAGTGGCAACATCATTGTCTCATCAGGTGCACAGTTGAGTGCACTAAGATGTTTCTGACACGATCTCTAAGCACGGTGAAGCGACCGACTTTTCTCCATATAACGTAGCTATGATAGGAAGGTTTGGTTCAATTTTAATGTTAAATTTAGCTCCAGTTCAACTTACTTTTATTGCCAGACCTGCCTTTTATTATTCCAGATTCTGCAGTAAGGCCTGAATAAAATAACAGATCCTACTCAAAGCGTCATGCCTCACCTCAAAACTATGAAAAATTTCAATTATCCTGTCATCCTTACAAATCATTCATAATTCAAATTACACTTTGAACTAATGATTATTTGTTATGAATTTAATAATTTTATTACTTTCTATTTAACACAAAAGTCAGGTGCACAAAATATGAGACAAAGTGACTGCCACTTTACCGATTTATAGTGTCTCCGGTGTCAAAACTATGTAAGGTTCGTTTTGAGCTTCTTCGTTACCGACTTTATTTATATATCTTCAGGCGAACAGGATTCCAGAAGTCATGTCTGAGACAGCGTTAGAAAAAAGGAAGGTGAACTTGATCTAAACTCAAAATTCAAATTGAATCAATCTTTCCTACCATAGTTACGTGTGTAGTTTGTTAATATCATACCAAGTTGATTATTGAATAATATATACAATATTACATGTTAAATCTTGCTTACTTCGTGATTAAAACCAGACATTTTTAGTAACATCCAAACTTAGGTAATAATAAAATAATATATACTCTGGATATTTACAAACATCTGTACAACTAAATTACTCTTCTAATCACTGTTAAATAGCTTACGTTTTATACTTAGTACTCTAATAATTTGGTACGATACACTTTTAGAAATTTTAAAGTTTTGATAATCTTGTGAATAAAATGTTGGTAACGAGTATTGATAAAACAGGTCTTGTTTTATTTTGTAATATAATATAATAATAAATCATTGCCATACAAAGAAACTGAGCAATTGTTCAAATCTACATTTATCTTCTGGTAAGGCTCGGGTTCTAATCCTTTTTCGTGTAAACTAATTCACATACTAACAAATAAACACGCTCTGCGTTGAACGTCAATCGTGTGCATATATATATATATATCTATCTATCTATATATATATATATATATATATATATATATATATATATATATATATATATATATATATATATATATATATATTTAAAATAATTGATAGTTGAATAAAATACGCGAGCGGATCTTTTGCCAGTAGATCAAGTAACAGGACTCTGATAAAATACCTTCAACATTCTTTGACAGAAGGATGTACGAGCAGAGTAGAATCTAAAACGGCTTATTTAGCGTAATTAGTTAAAACTGTGTAAATACTGGAGAGGCTTATAATGTTGCGTTCAACTTGTTAGGCAGGAAACTGAACTTTACAGAGCAAACATATTTATAGAACAGGCTGCATGTTACCTCTGCCGTAGGAACGCTATGAGAGATTGTAAAGGAACTCGAAATTAGTTTGTGAAGCAAAGTGGAACGATTAAATGCTCTTGACCTACTCTTGAACCTTGCAGAATATTTGGCCCGCCCAAGACTAGCCATTCACTGCGTTTATCCCTTGATATTATTTATTTTTTCTCTTTATCATATATTCTTTACTATTCCTTGATATTACTTTTCATAATTCAATACTACCAGTATATATACTTCTTTGCAATCTGTGTAAACTTAATTCAGAGGTTTCAATCTTATTAGTATTGTAGTTTTAATATGTATTTCATTTTGTTATAATAATTAAGTTACCAAGTCTAAATTTATTTTATTTTCCAGCTATACCTTAACTTATGTTTAAAAAAACTTAACGTTTGAAGATAAAACCAAGAGTTTACTAAACAAGCTAAGATGTCATTAAAACTTTTGTATTAAAAAAAAACAAAAGCAATGCAAGGTTGTACAATTTACAGAATCACAAATTTTAAAACTCAAACAATATTATTATTTAACTAACAATAAAAATATTTCACTACGAAAGTAACTAATTTTAGTAAGATAAGGTACATATATGAAACGAACCTTCTTTCATAACTAGTTAAGTCACTAAAAGGTAGTCACTGTACTATAGTACAAAGTACTGGTAATTAAGGTGTATGTAAACTGTTTTCATTTGATCATTAATAATTTTCATACAGCGTATAAGGAAATTTGAGACTAAGAAATTAACATTGTTTACAAATATTGAAAATACTGAAATAAGAATTCATCATTACCGTAGATTATGTAACGAGCCATTCCAAATTTGCAAAACATGTTTAAGAAATCAACCAACTTCCTACGTGTTTCTCTAAACAAAGAAAAGAACACACAACTATTATTAGTAAGAGAAAGCAGTGCCACTAGTCTAATGCGGTACCAATCGACCATATTTGAACTGCCTTCAAGGTTTTAGTAATATATCCAGCCAAACTGTATGAAATTATCCTTATTACTTAAATTTAATGGTCTAAGATGATAACAAAATTCAAAGGGTTCTATGTACACGTCATTGCTGGTAATTATGCAAGTGCGAGAATCGTCCGTAAAAATAATGTACTTCTGCCTATATTTCTTTGTATATAAAAATATCGCTAAGGAAATAAAGAATACAAATGTAGAGAGTAAGTTGGTGTTTTCGATAGAACGTGTGAAACAATGGGGATGGACAAATTGAAAAACTAAAGCACTGAATAATAACCACAAAAAGTAGAGCAAACCTCCGGGAGAAAACTTGGCGATCCAACTCCCTGGGGCGAGGACGTGGTTGCACTGACAATGTCGGCTAGTGTTGTACAAGTACATATCCGTGTGTGAACATCTAGCTGGCTCGTTACTGGCGTGGACTGTACTTGTCCTGTGGTGAGGACGCGGTTGCACTGACAATGTCGGCTAGTGTTGTACATATCCGTGTGTGAACATCTAGCTGGCTCGTTACTGGCGTGGACTGTACTTGCCCTGTGGTGAGGACGCGGTTGCACTGACAATGTCGGGTATTGTACATAACCGTGTGTAAACATCTAGCTGGCTCGTTACTGGCGTGGACTGTACTTGTCCTGTGGTGAGGACGCGGTTGCACTGACAATGTCGGGTATTGTACATAACCGTGTGTAAACATCTAGCTGGCTCGTTACTGGCGTGGACTGTACTTCCCTGTGGTGAGGACGCGGTTGCACTGACAATGTCGGGTATTGTACATAACCGTGTGTAAACATCTAGCTGGCTCGTTACTGGCGTGGACTGTACTTCCCTGTGGTGAGGACGCGGTTGCACTGACAATGTCGGGTATTGTACATAACCGTGTGTAAACATCTAGCTGGCTCGTTACTGGCGTGGACTGTACTTCCCTGTGGTGAGGACGCGGTTGCACTGACAATGTCGGGTATTGTGCATAACCGCGTGTAAACATCTAGCTGGCTCGTTATTGGCGTGGACTGAACTTGCCCTGTGGCGAGGACGTAATTGCACTGACAATGTCGGCTAGTGTTGTACATATCCGTGTGTGAACATCTAGCTGGCTCGTTATCGGCGTGGACTGAACTTGCCCTGTGGCGAGGACGTAATTGCACCGACAATGTCGGCTAGTGTTGTACATATCCGTGTGTGAATATCTAGCTGGCTCGTTACTGGCGTGGACTGTACTTGTCCTGTGAGGACGTAATTGCACTGACAATGTCAGCTAGTGTTGTACATATCCATGTGTGAATATCTAGCTGGCTCGTTATCGGCGTGGACTGAACTTGTCCTGTGGCGAGGACGTAATTTCACTGACAATGTCGGCTAGTGTTGTACATATCCGTGTGTGAACATCTAGCTGGCTCGTTACTGGCGTGGACTGTACTTCCCTGTGGTGAGGACGCGGTTGCACTGACAATGTCGGGTATTGTACATAACCGCGTGTAAACATCTAGCTGGCTCGTTACTGGCGTGGACTGTACTTGTCCTGTGAGGACGTGGGTTGCACTGACAATGTGGGCTAGTGTTGTACATATCCGTGTGTGAATATCTAGCTGGCTCGTTACTGGCGTGGACTGTACTTGTCCTGTGAGGACGTGGGTTGCACTGACAATGTCGGCTAGTGTTGTACATATCCGTGTGTGAATATCTAGCTGGCTCGTTACTGGCGTGGACTGTACTTGTTCTGTGGTGAAGACGTGGTTGCACTGACAATGCCGGCTAGTGTTGTACATATCCGTGTGTGAACATCTAGCTGGCTCGTTACTGGCGTGGACTGTATTTGCTCTGTGGTGAGGACGTGGTTGCACTGGTAATGTCGGCTAGTGTTGTACATATCAGAGTGTGAACATCTAGCTGGCTCGTTACTGGCGTGGACTGTACTTGTTCTGTGGTGAGGACGTGGTTGCACTGGCAATGTCGGCTAGTGTTGTACATATCTGTGTGTGAACATCTAGCTGGCTCGTTACTGGCGTGGACTGTATTTGTCCTGGGGCGAGGACGTGGTTGCACTGACAATGTCGGCCAGTGTTGTACAAGTACATATCCGTGTGTGAACATCTAGCTAGCTCGTTACTGGCGTGGACTGTACATGTCATGTGGCAAGGACGTGGTTGCTCCGATATTGTCGGGTATAGTTGTACATATCCGTGTGTGAACATTTAGCTGGCTCGTCATTAGCTTGAAATTTACTTGTCCTGAGCATCCAATCTGGTTTATGTTTTTTATTTTAAGACTGAGGACGGAGCAGTTTATATTTTTAATTTAAGTTTTAATATAAGTTGCTTTTAATATAAGTCCAATTGCTCTATATATTTCAATGATTGTATTAATCAAAAACGACTTTTCAAATAGAAAGAATCTGAGATATGTATAAAATCTTCTTTCTTTTATTTGCTCTCTTTTTTTGAGCTCACGTGGATATGTGGCTTTCAAGTTCTTGGATTACTTGTCCATTTTGAGTTTACTTAGGGCACAATTTAACTTTATACATTTTTTTACCATTTATGACTCATAGTCAAGTTGTTTAAGGAATAAATAAAAACACGTGATACAGCGTAAGTTCCATCTATTATGTAAAGAGACGAGGATCTATTTGGTACTAAATAAATCTTTTAATATGTTTAGTCAAAATTTAAAGTGATGAATAGTGACATTTTCAAATTATTGAATTTATTAAATATTGAAATGTCCAGCTACTAATAAACTGGTCAATAAGGACAATGTTGTACTCTTTAAAGCAACTTTTCCTTGTTTCAAAGTCTTTACTGTTGGCAGACAATAAACATTTAATGGCATGCTTCAATTAAACCAAAATAATGAATTAACTTTAGAAAAAACGACTAATAACTGATTCAAATAGTATTATATTGAAAAAGAATAAGGATTTTATCATATTGATTGTATTCTTGGGATTCATGGGGGTGAGGCGAGCAATTATTTCTCAAGTCAATATTTAATGCTTCCGAATCCAGCATGTTATTCGGTTTTACAGTAAATATCACATTTGGGTTACAACCGTAAGTTTTAAATAGATAAGAGTTAATTAAAACATAACTGACTATGGCATGATTTGTCGGCTAGGCCTAATACTTCTAGCGCATAACCATAACAGGTCATGTTCTTTAAGGTAAACTTAAACAATGAAAAGATTAATTTAAATATTATTACTTAATAAAGCGATAATTCGCAACATTTTATTGCAGAAATTATATTAAATTTAAGTTGTTTCAACAAAATATAAAATATCAGATACTAAACTTACTTTTTAATCAAATAATAATAAATCGGTTTTACTTGCTTACTAGTTGCTTCTGCTAACCTGAAATTTCTGTTACCAAGGCGGACGTTCGTTTGAAAATTTAAAAGTTTACAATAAGTTATAAAATATGTATTATTAAGCAATAAAGATTGTATATGTTCTCTCCATCTTTTTTCTCGCATTTTTCAACAGTGAGTGGTGTTGTATAGTCTATATGCTTTACTTATATTTTTAGTGAAAAAATAGTGTGCATAACAAATATATACATACATATAAATATAAAGTTATTTTTAGTATTGTATAAAACTTATAATTTTTTATATATAAAAGTATACTCTGAAGAAGGGTAGTTTTCTTTATGGTTTCGTAACAATTTCACCAAGCAGAAGAGTTTTCTTAGGAACAATGCTGTTGAAAAACAATTATTTAAGACTTGAATAGGCCTGATGTAAATCTTTCAATCGATAAACAGAAATTTAAAAAATTCGTGTGAAACGCGCATCCTAAAGCACTCTTTTGAATTTAAAATGAACTCGTATTCTTTGTTTTCTTGCTGGATTGCGGATGAAAGGAATGGCAACACTCGACTTATATGCCAAAGAGACAAAGAAAGTCATCCCCACTTTGTTATTGCAGGAAATGGAAAAAGTATAACCGCTTTGAAAGTTTCTCTCCAATTGTGGATGAACACGATAATACACCTCTTGATCGCTCGCGAATCTAATTTTATTTATTGCTTTCTTGTCTTTTTTGTGTAGACTGTGTGCTGTGTAATACAAAATGATTTAAAATACTCACAGTGATCACGTTGATGTTCAAAACAAACCTTCTTAATTGTAAAAAAATATTGGAAAGTGATGTAAAATTAAAAATTATTAGAGGCTGTCCAAAAGATTGAGAGCAATGGTGGGCAAGTTATCATGCCTGTAATTTATAAATTTGTATATTTTTTTCTTTTTCACAAATTCAAATTCAAACTTTTTATTCAAGAATAACTGTTTACAATGCAGTAACTTTTTTTATCCCCTCTAGCCGAAGCTATTTGAGAGGAAAATCTAAGAAAAAAAAACACAAACACATACTGTAAATATGAAAATTCGATTCCAAAATTTAAATTCCAAATACACTGTATACAATATCTTGTTAAAAAAAAACATTATATATATATAGGCTATATCAATAAATATTTTACATTTAATAACACATAATTTTACATATTACAATTTGGTATATAAATTTACATAACAGACAACCCAAGGAAATAATGCATGAACATTTCAGAAATATAACAGGATATAACACTAGAAATATGTATTTTTCATCACACACAAATGGAAGGATGTATATCAAAGAAGAAAATAAGGTTAAGATTATCACCGTAATTACGGTGATTGTATAGACTAGCATTGGTTCTGTATAGTTGCTACTCAGATGGTTTACTGCTATATAATATTTAAGTTTCGCTGAAACAGAAAATGTACTTAATAGTCATACCTTATTGGAAATAAATCCTAAATGTTCCCAATGACTTTTTGATACTAATTTACTAATAATACAAAAAATTAAAAAAATGAAATTTTTAAAATTAATAACAATCGTTTAATATAAAATAGGAGAGTTCAGTGCAAAATATTAAGCAGTGTGCAAGAAAAGATAAGTTTTATAGACTATAATTTTAATGAACTTAATTTAATAAATTTTATCAAGTTTTCCTGAAATAAAACATTTGTAAAACCACTCTCAACTGTAGGTACAAAGTTTATTGATTAAAGGGTTTTTAAAACCAGTGCGCCAAAGACTTAAAGAAAATTTAAGTTATATTGGCATAATCCTTCTTAATGGGTTTATATTTTGCAGTAAAAAAAAGATATTTCAGTTTTTAACGAAAACAATTTAAAGCTACCATAATACATAAGCTAAATTTTGTGACTATTATAAAGACTTTTTTTAAATTAAAAGTTAATTGTAAAATTTCACTCAAAATATATTGCCTAGCCGATGAAATTGGAATGTTAAGATTATATATATTATAATGGAATATAAATATTGTTCTGTATAAGAATGTGAATTTTAGAGATTTTAAAGAGAATATTTAAAAACTGAGTATTATAGTAATGGTAATGCTCAGTTGGTTAAAAATTCAAACAAAAAAATCTTCTATATTTAAAATCGTGATGATAATAACTCAAATGTACAAAATTCAACAAATATGTATTAGTGTATCGTAAGTATGAATAAAACATACTTATATAATACATTATTAAAAATCATCTAAATTAAGCAATTTGAAATAAACTAACATAAAAGAATATGCTTCTGGGAATTACATGAAGCACTTTATGTGAAAATTTTGTTGAGCGAAAAAGACACTACAAAGTTGGATGAACTCTACAGCTGGTTGAAATTCTTCTCTTAAATCAGTAAAATTATGGGAGCAAATAACTTTTCCTTGAGCGTAAAGCAGACAAAGTAGGAGAACATTGTTTCAAGGAAAGAAAAAACATTATCCAGAAAGGGCGACCTCGCTGACAGCTGCCCTTTGATGGGATGTTAACAAGGTTGTTAATCTTCAGATTTTCTCTCCCCGCCAATTAGCCTAAGGGCTCTTTGTTTATTAAATATTTCCCTTCGGACAGTTCAGTTTATAGAATCACTAAGATTTCCTTTGAACTTCAGCAAGATATTGAAGTCGGTGCAAATATTTGTTGAGACAAACACTGCGAAACCCTCACAAATATCTGAACATCTAGAGCGTTTACAGAGGTTGAACACGGTCTGGACAGGAATATGATTTCATCTATATAAATATATATTTATATTTATTTAGATATATATTTAAATATGGGATCATGGAGACGATTCATTAACACAATTTCTTAATGATCTTCAAGATTTATCTTCTTAAAAATTTTCATGGATATATTCTAAATCTAAAGTCACGTTTCTAGATTTAGATGTTTTTATTGACTCTGGATTTCTCCAAACTAAATTACACATAAAAGAGACTAACACTATGAATTACCTACATTTCTCCAGCTGTCACCCAATGTACGTCAAAAAATCCATTCCAAAACGTTTGTCAGTAAGAGCAAAGAAACTATGCAGCAGCCAATCTGATTTCTTAAACTACATTGAAAAATTGAGTAAAACCTTCAAAGATTTGGATTATCCCGAAAAAATTGTCAAAAATGAAATTAATAAACCGAAATGTCAAAACAATTCATATGATTATTCAAAAGAACCTAAATTTATTACTCAATTCTTCCCTGGTCTACACAAAATTAATTCTATTATAAAAATTGGATTTAATATTCTTCAAAGTTCCCATGACACTTCAAATTTTATTTCAAAAGCACCTCGAGTAATTTTTAGAAGACCTCCAAATTTGAAAAACAAGCTTGTTAACACACTAGTTCCAAAATCTATCAACTATACAAGAAATGGATGTGATCCGTGTAAAAAATCACGATGTGGAACATGTAAAATTATGAGTTCTTCAAGAGAATTAATTCAATAGCAGTAGTACCGGAATGACCTAGCCTATAATTGGCAAAATTGACTGTAATTCAAAAAATGTAATATACCAAATTAATTGTAAGTTTTGCTCCAAACAATATATTGGCCAAACATCAAACCATTTAAGAATCCGTATGACAGGGCATAGGTTTGACATTTTTCATAAAGATGAAGATAAACAATTGGCAAGACATTGTCTAGAACACAAACAAGACAAAATTGAAGAGTGTTTTAAATTAAAAGGAATACACCAACTACCACAATGCCCTGATGAAAACTACAACAGATTAAAATTAAAGCACATGGAGCAAGCTCATCAAATTATGTTGAAGACAAAAAATCCATTTGGTCTAAATTTAAGATAATTTTATAACATTCAAAATTTGCCATAAGTTACAAGTTGTATTCCACCTTTTATAAAAATCAACTGTTCCAACAAGATTGAATTAGAAAAATTTCACGTCAGCTGGACTTTATCAAATGTTATGCACTGTGTTTACATTTTATGTTTTATTAATTCTTGTTTACATGTTATAGTTTTGTATTCATTTTTATTTAAAACTTCCTGAATACGGGGGTATTAAATCCCCCGAAATATAGAACTGAAAAATAGTTTTTGTTTTCTTATATTCTACACAGTGATTAGTATATATATATATATATATATATATATATATATATATATATATAATTTCAATAAACACTGAATCGCAAAAAGTACTTGCTCCGCCGGGAGTCGAACCCGGATCTTTCACTTGCCGGGTGAATGTGCTACCATTACACCACAGAGCGCTTACTTTTTCCGATTCAATTATTTTGTATTTGGCCGTATCTGTCACATATGAGTTTAAATTAAGCAAACTAACATATGATCGGAAGACCAAATACCTGTCAAACGACTTTTATTTACATTAAATTGTATAAATGGCAATAGCCTTATTTAATTTCAATAAACACTGAATCGAAAAAAGTACTTGCTCCGCCGGGAGTCGAACCCGGATATATATATATATAAATTAATGTTTGTCTGTATGTCCTTTATAGGCTCAGAAACTATTTGACCGTTCGTAAGGAAAATCTGTATGTTTATATATTTTTACACGGGGAAGGTTTATATGCTATGCCCATTGCTGTAACTTAACACAAGGCAGCGCTGCAAAATATAAAGGTTTTCAAAGCGGCTGCACATTATAAACTGCAACTACAAGACAGTTACGTATATTAAATTGCCAAACACTATTTGAAGGCGCTAATTTATTATGTATATTTGTCTTTAAAATAAATTTCTGGCTGAACTTAAAGCTTGAGTGATAGACCACTTTTTTTAATAAAGTACATGTGCGTTGTGCGTGTACAATGGCTATAGACATACACTTCTGACAGATTTTCTTGATCGTGGCAACAAGGTCAAACTCTACATCGCCGTTGGAAATACAATTCACTTGAACCAGAAGCGTGCGAAGCCGCGGGAAACAGCTAGTACTTCATAAAATATAAAACCAACACAAGAATTTAGTGGAGATATTTCTCTGTGGCATTACTAGTTAACTTCCTTTATAGGACCATACATTAACTTTAAATTGTGTTAGTAACATTGCAGTTGTAATGCTCAGGGGTCCTATACAATAGCCCCTTTCCGTCTCCTCGCTGTTATACAATGATACCAAACACTAACGTGTTACTCTATAGTACGTTTAATAGCGGATTGTTCCCGATATTACCTAACACTCTTAAAATACAAAAACATATCCTCGCACACTTCGGACAATTCCCCTACGCGAAACACTGTTCAAATTTGATGTCGTTGATATTTTGCCATCCAATACTTTAAATATACAGATATGTTTTATATACTGTTCAAATTTTAAATATGTATATACGTTTATATAATGTTAATATTTTAAATATACACATATGTATATTTATATGTTGTTAAAATGTTAAATATACACATATGTTTAAGTGTTTAAAATTTTAAATATGCATCTCTGTTTTATATGGTGTAAGTTTTAAATATACACATATTTTTTTATAGTGGTAAAATTTAAAATGTACACATATGTTTATATAGTGTTAAAATTGAAATATACGCATGGTTATATAGTTGTGAAAGTTTTAAATATGCATACACGTTTATATAGTATTATAATTTTAAATATGCACATATCTTTATAAAGTGTGTATAATTATAAAACGTGTTTAATGAAATTTTCATTCGATCTCAGATTTTAGCAATACGCTTTGCGACTCTAACCAATGACACCCGACTATTAAATCCGGGCAAAATTTGGTAACGAATCATTTTAAATATCACGTAAGCTTATTTATAGTAGTGGTTGCGAAGAAAATTACATAATCGTAATTTAGATATTTTTAAATTAACATATCCTGTATATTTTTACATAGAAATGTTGAGAAGAGAATTTTGTAATATTTACTAATGTTATACCGTAGAAACGGAGGCTGAAATTATCTGTTTAATCCCCAGGACTATCAGCAAATAGAAGCAAATGACATAACAAGGCTCAGGTTAAAGTTGGAACAATGGCAAGTGTTTTCAATAGTTATATTCATTTGTGCATTAAGTTAATGAGCTGTATGTTTTAATTTATTTTATGGAGACAGATGTGTTTGTATCAATATACTTAAAGACAAGATGTAAAATTTTTTAAGGATTTAAATATTAAAAATAGCCTCTCCTTATGGTGTAATTAATGACACCCTTCTCCTACAACCCAAATAAAGCATTTTAAAGGAAACTTCAGTTGTGATACAGGGCGTTCAGTGCTCTACAAATATAACCAGTTACAATCCGTTCTACACCCAAAATACCTGAGCATCAGGTGAACCTTGGCCTCCATCAGGTGTCTGAACATTGAAGGCAACAAATGATACCAACAAGTGACGGTAAATCGAATTATCCATTGTTGGTGAAGCCTGAAATAGTAGACTTGGGTCCAAGCCGACTGTAATATACGAGGAGAGCTTTATTCTGGCAAGATGAAAGCCCCAGAACTGCGTGATAAGGGGCTTTGTCTGGTGAGTGCTGCAATATGGAGTTTTGTGCGATCTGTCGTGTGGAAGTATTGGCTTGTCTCTTGTTTGCTGAGCTCTACCGCCAACAGTCACCCGGATACGATCTTTGGGGAAATCAGAGTGTGACGTATAGCAACTTACAAAAACAATCAAAATAATGAATTTTCTATATTTAAAATTGTGATTAAAAACTTTATTTTAAAACGGGTGTTGGTAGTACACTTTTCGTTACAGCATACATAACAACTTTCTAAATATCACTCACTTTATTGGAGAAATAGAAATTTAAAATACTTTAGTATACGGTACACTGTTGATGTAATTTACACTTTTGAATTACACGCTTTGGTTGCCAATTATAAAAAAAATGAACTAAAAAGAAAACCAAAAGTATCAAACGGATCAGATATTTGTAATAAACAATGCGGAGTCACGGTATGGGTTTAAGAAGTTCATCTAGCATGAACCAATAATAATAATAATAAAGGTTGATTCCTGTCCCCATTCCTTTTTATTTCCGCCATCTTGTTTCTGCCGTGACGATTGCCATTTACTATTGGCCTCTGGTCAGTCGTAGGTGGTTGGTAGACGAATGCAGACCTATTGTGACCTGTATTCTGTAGTTCAGTTTTAATGATTGGTGTTTCGTATAGTTTTTTATTAAGTGTATATTTTAGAGTTAGTTAATTTTACACACAAAATGGTGGTTGTGATTCCTGACTTACGCGTGTCACAACGATCTGGTGTGATTTGTTTATTTAACCTAGTTTTTAACTATGTCTTAGGTTAGTTATTTACCTGAAGAAGAGATCACATTGCAGATCTCGAAACGTAGTGTTATAGATTTTCTTTATCACTGAACGACGGCAAATGTCCGGAAAAATCCTGTTTCCTTCACAATCCTTCCATCTTCAAAAGCAAACTTTAAACAAAGAAATCTTCTGTATTTAAAATTGTGATTAAAACCGTATATTTAAACTGGTGTTCGTCACAACACACATGATACTTTTTGAATGCCACTGAACTGGTGATATAACACTTCAAATACTTTAGTATACGGTACACTGTTGCTGTTATTTACACTTGTAAACTGCCATTTCCAGTAAAAGTATTACAGTTTTTGATGCTTTAGTGACGGATATATTATGATATTTAGCTGTAATTTGTCATAACTTAAGGGTTTAGAACTTCCACATTATTGGGAACTCAGGTTCCTCTGCCGCCAATTTCCTCCGATGCTCATCATTCGTGGTGACAGCTCCTAAACTTCAAAGTTGCTCAGCTCACGAGCCCAAGCGGTACGTCCACATATTTTTCCAAGTGGGTGGTTTATGACAGTTCGTAAAAACCTGATGATGTTTAATATGTACATATCCTTACTCTATCCTTTGTAACTCCATCAAGCCTGGAAACGTGGAAAAGGGATTTCTCCAGATCTGGTCCCTGAAGCATCTGATTGGACGACGAGATATCCTCAAAAATACCTGTGGTCATAGTTGTCATCATAGGAACGATCTGTTAAGAGCAATTCCTGCTCTTTGCACCAGATTCAGAAGCTTGTATTGCAGTTGCTCCAGAAAAAACTAACATACTCCTACCGGAGGTATGTTGAATCTCTCCTTACTAAAAATCCAAGCATCCTAATTTCATTAATTGAGTTATTCCCCAATTCATTTCGCTGCACCGTAAATTACGTTTTCAATAATTATGTAACCAGACATCTTAGCTGTGCATCAGGAAATTCTTTTAAACATTGATGATTCGGAAATATAATTCTAGCATTCCATCTAGAATCTCTTAGTCAGATCTGGAAATTTGATTTGCCCAATAAGCTATTCCTTGAGAACATTAGCAAATAGGTTAGTATCCCACTGTAGCCTGTGCTAGTGTGATGTGTGATTGTGATCCTCGTACTTGTGATTTGTGCTCGGGACTTGCATCCTGTGCAGTGACAACCCTTGGACTGGACTCCAAGCAGATTTTGGAGTATGTTTGAACTCTTTTCTTTCCCTTCTTTACTTCTTTGTGTTTTTCAATGCATTGAAACTCCCTCACCTGACGAAGAGGATACATTCCAATCCTCGAAACTTTGTGTTATACTTTTTATAACATATAATGATGGCAGATATCCGAAATCCCGTTATTCTTAAAAAAATTACCAAATAGTCTCAGTTGGAGAATGAGGTAATAAATTTTCAATAAAACTAAGCCTACTGTTAAAATATTTAAATCAGTTATATTATTATGACACAGGATGTATTAGTGTCCCTTATTCTCACTCCTCTAACATATACCATGCATGTATTCACTGTCATGGCTTTTAATGATCACGTAACTAAGGGGGATCTGAGAAAATTCTTGTAATTTACTAGATTAAAATGTATTTTATTTTAATACGGTTTAAGTTCTAGAGTTCATGAAAAAGTTTAAAAACTTATAATTTTCTCCGTGTATAAAATAATGCCACCAGAAAGTTTTATTTTTCTATAATAGTTCCATATCATCAAAGTGATACGTCTCTTAAAAACTCATAAATAATTTATGATAAACTGCAAATTGTATACCTTTTGAACATAACAACAACAATTTTAGTCACTTTTGAGATTCAATACCTAAAGTTGTTATGTTTGTCGGTAAAGTACATTGTAAATACATACTAAATTGTGGATGAAGAATGAAGCAACTATTTTCTATCCTGTTTTCTATCAAGACAACAGCTGAGTCTCAATTTGGGAGTGATAACGATAACGAGTTGGAGAGATGATCACACAAGGAGATATACAACACTCCCCCACATTATCAGTGCAGCCACGTTCGTGCCCGGGGGAGGTCGGGCAAGTGGAGGATGTAAGTCGTGACCTTCTTTATTTTCCGAGGTCTCGCCCCTTCTTCATCCTTGTTTTCGGTTCTTTCACGACCCGATATTCTGTTGTATTCGAGGTGGAAATGCATTGTTTTTATCCAGACTGTTATTGTCCCTAGAGAGGTTAACGTTTCGAAATATTGCATTGCTTAGTACTGATGGCTTGTGAGAAGCTCAAAATAGGATCTTTCAGAAGATTTGGAATCGTATAGTTCAGGAATCGAGAGCCAATTTGTATCTAATAAAGACACAGCAATTTTTTTCTCGAAATCGATGTAGGAATTCCTACAAAAAAAAAACGATCTTCATCCGCGCTATTTTTCGTTGAAGTTGAAAATAAGAAGTACCAAAAGGGTTAAACATATGAAATAAAAGTTTTTATCAGTTTTTTTTCTTACCTTAATCATTAAAATTGACTGGCAAAGACTAAATAAATGTTGATTATAATCAACGCCAGTTAATAACTTAGAGATTTGTCCTTCTCCGTAGACTAATGGTTATAGTCTCGGCTCTCTAACCGAGAGATCACGGGTTCAAATCCCGGGGAGGTCCAATCATGTACTTTGAAAATAAAAACCAGTGAACATCGAAGCTGGCATAGCTAAGACGCTGAGGCTTAAATAAGAAAAAAAACTTAGAGACCGAATGTTTGTTTAAAACAGATGACTTTCAGTCTCTATAGCTATTGGGTGCTGTAGAGTTTCGATTATATGTGTCATACATTGGTATTAATCATAGCGATGTTGGTCCAAACCATCCCAAACAGTAACACTTCTCGCTATGTGTTTACTAATTAAGTTACCGAGTGATGTAGAGTTTGGGCTCGCGGCGCGGCGCTCAATTTGCTAAGTGTTGCTGTCGTGATTCACCGCTCAGACGGTAAATATCAGTTACACTCTTCTGGAATATACTCGTCGTCAGGTCTGCTATAACACGGTGCTAAGCAACACCTCTCTAAAATGTAAGACAAAACTATTATTTTACTCTTTTCCTGCGTCCTAGAAGGCCTACAAACCCCCTCCACCCTTAAAGTTTTAATAGTCAAGAATGTTCATATCTTCTTTTGAAATATATAACTACCTTCGGAAGTTTTAGGTGGAATTAAAAATTACCTTTTACCTCCACAAAATGGGAGAGTGAGGGGAACTAACAATTTTAAATACGACACATTTTATAAAAAAAATCAACTGTTAGTTATGAAACAATATTTAAAGATGGGTTGGCGGTTTGAACCTAGATAACCTTGAGATTTATTGTAGGAAATGATTCAACATCGACTACTTTTCTCAATTTGCTTGAAGAAACAAGTAAATCAATCTTGTACTAGTGGCTTTAAACAGTGCATGAGTGAATGGATTAAATGGATTTGTTTGGATGTATATAATACCAGTTACCTATCGTAATCTACTTGGTAATTTATAGTTAGGAAATAGATATCGTGGAGTGTTTATGGGTTAAATATTCTCATTATTTTCTAGAAATGTGAAGAAAACAGTAAAATGTGCATATTGCTTCTAGAAAATGAGTGCAATTTTTCATAATTTTAATAAAAATGTACCATTTTTAAATTTTAATATTCAAACCAAAGAAGAGGTTTTTAACAAAGGAAGGAGAAGATCCATTTGGTTATGATAAGTACAATCTAAAACAAGGGTTTAACTGTTATAGATTTTAGATATTTACAGAGTATAATAGTAGGACAATTTTGAGTGGTTTGTTCCAAAATTCATTAGGGCTAATTAATAGAAGCTAGCAAAGGAAACATTGGCCGAAGCAACCACACAAACCAAAACTAGCAAGTATACAATGTAAATCAGGTTAAAATCTAGCAAGTATTATATCATCAAATAACACACATTTAATAATCAATAAGGGTTCGTCAAGCCAATCTTAAAAATTGACCATTTTCCGTCTGTGCAATTGAAAGGTTTGAAACTTGGTACAAAAGTGTCTCTTGGTCCAAAGAAGAACTCGATCGATTTGGGTTAAAAGGCGAAAGGGCTAGTAAATCACCCTATTTATTCGTCTTTGCGGTACCTTTTCATAGAAAGGTCCTAGTACAGGCTTGAAACTAGGCATAACAGTATTTCTTGGTCCAAAGATGAATTGTACTGATTTTGGGTTAAAAGGTGAAAGGACTAGTACATCTCCCTATTTTTTCCTCTTTGAGATAACTATTTCATTACGTTACGTTCAGTTCTCAATATTCTGTTGTATCAGTTTATATAAGAAATAAATAGATAAGTAACTGTTTCTAGAGGCTATAAAAAGTGCCAGAGGGAATGTACTAAGTAATTGTTTCCTTTTTTTTTATGTTTATCATAGTTCTTATAAAATTAACAACACTATTTTCTTAAACATTCCCATAAATTCGTACAATATACGAAAATGATATAATTTTGTTGGATTAACTGAATTTCAACATTGACGTCAGATTAGCCTCCTTTGCACCAAAGGGAATAAGACAATTAAAGTGGATGAGAGATTTGGAAGTTGACTGAAAACTCTCGTTATCCGGATATCAATTAGTAACTAGCTGACTGAGCGCTCGAGTCAGCATCAACAAGGCGTCGCGGCGCCAGGCCGATGCCGCTTCCTTGCATCTCTGATTTGGCAGTATCTAACTTGGTACATACGATGTTATCGTAAATCACAGAAAAATTTATGTTACATTTTAGCCGATGTTATTGTTAAATATTACATCAGTCATGTAAGAAGAAATCATGTAAACTTCTTGTCACAGCTTATACGTTAACACATTTAAAGTTACTAATCATGGACTTCTCTTTAGACAAAGTAGGGTTAGGCCTCACCATTGATGACGTAACAGCTTCGCTGAGGTTAGGTGCGAAATTTTAAGTCTTTAGGTAAGTTCGTTCTTGAGATCTATCCAGCGGACAAATAAGTAAAAACATTTTTTCCAAATTTTATCGTTGCTATAATTTTAATTATAAGACCAATCTAAACATGTTCGTTAACCTTCATTTAAATTTTATAAGTGAAATGCTCTATCATCGAACTCAGTGTTGTCTGTATAAAAATGGAGCATCATGCCAAATTTCAAGTTCATAAATCGTGCACTCTTCGCTATCGCTCAGCCAATAACATGTACTTTCCGATAAGCCTTTGTTAGCAAGGATTGTGATTTTTGGGAGTAAGTAACATCGCAGAGTATCCTTACGTGAAGGAGGAATTTACTCTACATTTCGTTGAGATCAATTATAGAAATTAGGACAAATCTTCGTCTCTGTAACGTACTCCAAATATAACTACACTATAATTTAAGCTATAAAATGCGGAAAAAGGTAGTTTGAATAATTTAGTTTGAAAGTTAATGCCATGCAACGCTTTCAGTATGAAAAAATATCTTATATAAAACCGTCTGGTGAAACAAATAAGTTATATGTATGTATGGCAGGTGTTATTTAAATGGTCAGCATATTTTGAATTACATAAAGATCGAAAACAACTTGAAAGTTTACACACCTACAAAAAAGTCACCTATTGTCAACTTTACAAAAATTCCAAAATGAATCGTAATTTATTACTAAATGGCAAAGGTTTTCGAACATAAAACGTATTATTCGATAGACTTTTAAACGATATAGATGGATCACATATCAAATCAAATAAAAAAATTTAGCCACCAAGGTAGTTAAATACAATATGAAAATATGGTTTCAATTATTTATTTACTTCATTTACCTTAACCTACAAGTACCTGATGATGATGAATTCGTTGAACTCGAAATGTACATTGTAGAAATAAAATCTATCAAAAAAGTGTTAAAAGATTTATTATTGTATATTTATATCAAACACTTTTGGAGAGGCTACATCTCTAATTGTATAAAGTTCGAGTAATACTCTTAATTACAAGGGGCAGTTCCAGAATAATTGACTTAAAAATAATTAAATCATCAATACGCAATCGGTAAGTTTATTTATGTCCTCCTCCGTAGACTAATGGTTATAGTCTCGGCTCTCTAACTGAGAGATCTCGGGTTCAAATCCCGGGGAGGGCCAATAATGTATAGACACGAAACAGTGTGTGTACTTTGAAAAATAAACAGTGTACATCGAAGCTGACATAGCTAAGCTGAGGCTTAAAAGAGAGAAAAAAAGTCGCGCCTCGGTTGTGACCAGGTTTTGTTCTGAGAGCTCCGATGTTATCCTCGCACTGGGGATGATTCACGTTGTGATGTTTTATGGGAAAGAACAAATATTTTTGTGGCAGGGGAAAAGAAATAAGCATAAAGGGAAACAAATGTACTCAATTTAAAGATAACGCTCATAAAGTGTATTGTGGGTGACGCGAAGCTATATATAGCTGACGATAAACTCGGCAGCGCGAGCCAGGGCCACTGTAGCAGCCTGTGAATCAGTGACACCATTGTGGCTGTGTTCCTGGAGCTGACGTGCCGACTGCCGGGTTGTAAACAGAACTTGGTCGTCTTGCCATTTATTTCACACCTATACAAAAGACTCGTATATTGTGTCACCGCTGTCTAGAAATTTTACAGTTCCCCTCTCTGTTTACATGAAATAGTGAGTTGTAACTTTTCTCGAATTGGATTTACAAGATTTTTTTCCGGAAATTTGCCATCGTTCAGTGAAACCAAAAATCAAACGTTTTATATAAATATTATAAATATACGTGTTACAGATTTTTTGTTTCAGTGATCGATCGCAAATGTCCGGGAAAATACTGTTTCCTGTACAATTGTCAAAAAATAAACTTCAAACAAAGAATGGAATTACAAGACCAGATCGATAAACGAATAATTTATTAGTAGTTGCTTTAGAATAATAGATGGTCAACTATAACCATTCTTTAAAATTATTTTGTTTCCAGACACGTGTTTCGGTGCTTCAAACCATCGTCAGTGTGAACGTTAACCTCTAAATAAATAATAAAAAATAGCTAAATATACACCTGTGAACCATTTAAACAGATGTTAAATTTATATGACACAGTTGTAATTTTAAAAATTCAAAAATTTTCCATCAGTTACCAAACAAGAAATAGTACATTTAAACTTATTGAAAACGAAATAAACAAAAAAGATGACATATAAGAAGAACTATGCAAACAATCTGGAGTATACAAGCTATTATATTGGACAAACTTTAAGAAATTTTAATAAAAGATTTGAAGAACATATACGATCTTTAAAAACAAATAAAATGTCTACGATAAAATTAAATTTCGCTGATCATTTATTCGAAACACAAGAACAATCAAAGAGACATATGTTAGAAAAACTCAGATAATGTTTTTTTTTCGATATAGATAATAGATAAAAATGTAGTGTTTTGAAATAATGGTGAGGACGAAATGAATCTTTGATAATCATGAAAAAATATAAGGCAAACAATACTTGGAAAAATATGAGAAAAGATTACTCCCTATCTAATAAAGAATATTACCTTCATAAGACGTATGATTATCATTACAATCTTATCTTAAGTGTTAGTATATAGTTAATAATAACTATAATTTATGACACAAACGATGCGCCTTATAATGTTGTTGCTTCGGCTGATGAAAAACGCTCGATTTGTCAGACAGATTAGCTGAAATGAAAAAGCCCGGAAATTAAAAGTCCGCTCAGTTAGACAGATCTCATTGCAACATCGAACTGTTTTGAATGTTTGCGCCTTTTATAGAGCACATATTGATAATGGCTTGCATTACTAGACTAATTGTCTCTGTTTTGCATTACTAGACTAATTGTTTCTGTTTTGCATTACTAGACTAATTGTTTCTGTTTTGTATTACTAGACAAATTGTTTCTGTTTTGCATTGCTATACTAATTGTTTCTGTTTTGTATTATTAGACAAATTGTTTCTGTTTTGCATTGCTATACTAATTGTTTCTGTTTTGTATTACTAGACTAATTGTTTCTGTTTTGCATTGCTATACTAATTGTTTCTGTTTTGTATTACAAGACTAATTGTTTCTGTTTTGCATTGCTATACTTATTGTTTCTGTTTTGTATTACTAGACTAATTGTTTTTGTTTTGCATTACTAGATTAATTGTTTCTGTTATGCATTACTAGACTAATTGTTTCTGTTTTGCATTACTAGACTAATTGTTACTGTTTTGCATTGCTAGACTAATTGTTTCTGCTTTTACTGTACTAAGTGTCATATGTTCCGAATTACTTTGAAATGTTTAATTTTAGAGAGTTTGGAGAAATCACTAAGAAATGTAACTTTTAATATTTTCAGTATACGAAATAATACCAGTCAAGTAAAGCTCCATTTTTATTACCACTCTTAAATATTTTTATAATTTTATACCCTCATCGATTTTAATTTATTTCTGATTAAGAATCATTGATAAGAAGTAACAAAACCATTGACAAATTAAGTTTTGCGAAGCAGGTGTTTTCCTCAAAGATATAGGTTATCGAAAGAGATCCGTTATTCAAAACAGAGATCGATTCCTGTTACCCAAGTGAGTAATGCCAAAAAGTCTAGAAAGACGCACGTTGCAAACATAACTATGGGCAAAACCCATTGACATATTTTCGTCTGTACCTGTTTCGACTTTCTTCGACGTGTTCTGTATAAGTAAAGTAATATAAATAAAAGTTTCCATTTACAACAAACTCTACAGTGCGACAGGGCTTGGATGGTAAGAAACACCTTTACGTGAACCAAGCCCACGTTCACTAACTATTAATTTTCGTACTTTGTGGTTAGATACCTTTTAGAAGTTTCTAGCTCTTACACATCCCTTCAAACGAAAATCTTAATTCAACGATAGGTATTTCAAGCAAGTCAAATCTTCGCACCTCATATGGCTTTTTGTACCTAGTCTGAAAGCTCATGATCACAAAAAGGAAGTTGCTGATATAAAGATCTTATCTGCGGTATAGATTTTATTGTAAAATCACACAAAGCAATCTAACATCATTGTCATTTCAAATTATAAGAATCATAACTCGTGTCACTTTTAATAAGCCCGAAATCGATTGCTATCCAAGAAGAGCCCAAAGAACAGTGCCTATTATAAGATTGCAAAAAGACCTTAAGTAATTATGAAATCTGCAATCTGTCCCACTCTAGAAAGTCTTGAAAGTTCTAGGAGGGATTCATACATTTTATAACTAAAATTTCAAAACAAATACGAGATAAATGACCGTCATTTCAAAAACATGGAAGTTTGGAACTTCCTACAGTCATATAATCAATAAACGTTTTCTGCAATGTTTGGAGAATGTGATATGAATTTAATTCATATAAAATAATCATTCATTTGCAGTGATAATCATTGGTGACTGCCACTGCTACTTAAAATCTAAGGTCAAATTCCATTGAAGTGTCTACAATACGGCAAGGACTAACTTTTGTTATTAAAACAATAATTGTCTGTCAAAGAAAGTTTGAAAAGGGTGTTCTGTACTCTTCTGGTCTCAAGATTCCAACTGTGAATAAGTTCTATATTTTTTTTTCAGTTTTTAAGGTAATTTAGTTTGGAATTCTCTAAAATCATATGTATCGAAGATAACCTTGCTATTGACATACAGATCTGACAAGACTATTTTATTTGTTTTTATAAGCCGATCCAATAATTTAAGCTTTTAGATAATGTTCAAATATTTCAATACATTGATGTATTCATAACATTTTGGCAAAACTGTCCTTATCAAATTTATGTTCTCCATTCTTACGTTTATGCCTGGTGGTATTAATGTGCATTCATAAGTATGCCTTTATATTAATTTTTGTTATATATAAACATTTGTTATTTATTTATTTATGTTATTTATTTTGTTATTTATTCTTACATTTTTATTTATTCGTAAATATTAAATGTACTGAAATGAATTTTCGTAGAGGGTGTTTGATATAGTCTTATCAATGTAGGCGAATCAATATTGCAGTAAAATCTTCTCTGTTTAATTCCCAATATCAATCACAGTTCCCCATAAACAAGAGATAACAAAGGGATTATTACGTTAAGAACACATATTATTTCTTAATAATGAAAATAACAAAGACGAACGGATTTATTGCCAAGTAATGACACGTGCAAACTCAATCTCCTTAAGTCCGTAAGATGATGAATGTAACAAGAGGATCATTACGTTATGAACACATATTATTTTGCAATAATGAAGGAACATAAACTAACCGAGTTATTGTTAGGTTAATAATACTGGACGGAATGATTCTCTTTAAGTCGGTAAGATGATGAATGCAACAAGAGGATCATTACGTTATGCATACTATAATGGAAAGCCTTAAACGAACAGAGTTATTGTTAGGTTAATGACACTGACAGAATGGTTTATCTTTAAGTCGGTAAGGTAATGAATGTAAGAAGAGGATCATTACGTTATGAACACATATTATTTTATAATAATGAAGAAATATAAACTAACCGAGTTATTGCTAGGTTAATGACACTGGCAGACTCAATCTCCTTAAGTCGGTAAGATGATGAATGTAACAAGAGGATCATTACGTTATGAACACATATTATTTTATAATAATGAAGAAACATAAACTAACCGAGTTATTGCTAGGTTAATGACACTGGCAGACTCAATCTCCTTAAGTCGGTAAGATGATGAATGTAACAAGAGGATCATTACGTTATGAACACATATATTATTTTATAATAATGAAGAAACATAAACTAACCGAGTTATTGCTAGGTTAATGACACTGGCAGACTCAATCTTCCTTAAGTCGGTAAGATGATGAATGTAACAAGAGGATCATTACGTTATGAACACATATTATTTTATAATAATGAAGAAACATACACTAACCGAGTTATTGCTAGGTTAATGACACTGGCAGACTCAATCTCCTTAAGTCGGTAAGATGATGAATGTAACAAGAGGATCATTACGTTATGAACACATATTATTATTTTATAATAATGAAGAAACATAAACTAACCGAGTTATTGCTAGGTTAATGACACTGGCAGACTCAATCTCCTTAAGTCGGTAAGATGATGAATGTAACAAGAGGATCATTACGCACAGCTGGAGATGATACTTTACGCTACGTTGGGCGGCCATATTGAAATAGCACAGGCCTGTGAGCAGACCCACCGTGTTCTAGTCATAACAATACCTTCAGTTGTTAACGTTGTTTTAATACCGAAATAAGATATTACATGTATATGTAATATGTGCTGAACACATTAATGTGGGTTTAAATCATTTAACGGTTTTGTATCAAAACTAAAACAGTTTTAATAAAAAACTATTACAAAAAAATTGTCTTCAGCAGAGGATTGAGTAAAAAATCACAAAAATAAATTTTAAAGAAAACCACAAAATAGATATTTAGTTTACATAAATGACTCTATGTATTTATCTTTTCGTTACAAATATGATAAAACTAAAATGAGGCTTTATTTCTAATATATATATATATATATATATATATATATATATATATATATATATATATATAAAATACAGATATAGATAGATATAATATATATATATAAATATATAAAATACAGATATAGATAGATATAATATATATATATATATATATATTATATATTATAATTTTATTGTTATTGCATCAGAGTATTTTGTTTATGATTGTATATTACCCCCCCCCACCCCCCCCCCCCCCCACCCCCCCCCCCCCCCACCCCCCCCCCCCCCCACCCCCCCCCCCCCCCACCCCCCCCCCCCCCCACCCCCCCCCCAATGCTGGGAAGTATTTCTGAAAAAAACCTTATTTTCAAACATTTCTCTATTCTTCACTGTAAACATTAATACAGAAAAAAACATAGAGTTGCTGTAAATTTAAGATGCCTATTTCCATAAACATATGTGATACACTTTCATATCTAGTCATATTACATATATTCCTAACAGCAAATCTCTGCATTAATTGTAAGGGCATCAATATTGTAGGATAAGTTTCCACCCCAGTGTACAATACCATACCTCAGAGATGACTCAAACCACGATATGTACAACATTTTAAGATACTCTCACTTTATATATTTTTTTGTAAAATATAACAGATAATTTATTTTTTCTTAGTTTGGTATTTCAGCTTTGAATGTTTAAATCCCATTTCAGTTTGCTATCAATTATCAAACCTAAGTATTTAATGTTGGTTACCAATTCAATTGCATCACATTTACAGTAATAAACACAGCTATGCTTATGACATATCAACTTTTAAAACATCTGTAGAAGCAAGTTTCCTATATGAAAAATTTATACATTTTGTTTTGTTTACATTAATCAATAACTTATTATTTGCTAACCAATGACTAATACTGTCTAAGTCTTTTTGTAATCGGAACTTTAACACATCAAAACTACATCCTGTACAAACTATAGCAGTATCATCAGCAAATGAGTAAATATTTGAATGTATCCTCAATTTTAGGAGATCATTAATATATACAACGAACATGAGAGGACCAAGTACTCCTCCCTGCGCTATACCATATTTTAAATCACAATCATTACTCATAGTTCCATTAATCCTTACAACCTGCCTTCTACCACATGAAAAAGAAGCCAACCATCTCAAGAGAATGCCCTTCAGACCATAGGCCTTTAAATTTTTTCAACCAAAATATATGGGTCAACAAAATCAAATGCACGAGCCAAATCTAAATACACTCCAACAATAAACTGATTTTTTTCAATTCCTTTAGTAATTTCACTCACATGCTGGTATATAGCTAGGTCAGTTCCCTTTTCAGGTATGAATCCAAATTGATTTTGAGCAAATAATTTATTGTTCATCAAATATTCCATAAGGTTGTTTTTTACATGGGTCTCTAATATTTTTGACAAACAGCTCAAGAGCGAAATTGGACGATAGTTCGAAATTTCTTGTTTGTCTCCTGCCTTATGCACAGGAATAACAACAGCAGCCTTAAGTTTAGCTGGAAAAGTACCTGCCTGCAATGACAAATTAAAAATATGATACAACAATGGTACAAAAATATCTATATTCTTTTTTATAGTAATAATATTTATGCTATCAATACCACTTGATTTTTTATTTTTCATATTTCTAATAATATTACAAACATGTGCAGGTGTTATGTTAATTGAGCTCATTTCACAATTTACAATCCGGTAGCCTGGGGGGCACCATTACATCCTCACCAAAATTTTCATGCTTCAAATAAGCAATGTATTCTGTGAAATATCTATTGAACTCATTAGCAATTAATTTAGGATTATCACATGCTTGAACTGTAGACCCATCAATCTTAATACAAGAAGATATTTTCTGTTTTTTTCTTTATAATTCTCCTCACAACTTGCCAGTATTTCTTTGAGTCTTTACTTACTTTTTCAATTTTCTCTAGAGTAGTACTCTAATTTTAACTGTCTTATATCCCTGGAAATCTCTCGAGACAAGTCTCTGTAAATATTAAAAATTTCAAAATCCTGCCTATTTACCAACCACAACTTGTACAATCTATTTTTTTTCATTTATCTTTACAATTAACTCATTTGTTACCCATGGATTACGGCTTCTATTTTTACTTGTATATTTAACTAGTTTAGTTTTAGTTGCTTTATTTACACATTCATTATACAGATCATAAAAAATCAACAAAGCCCTATTTACATCCTGTGAGTTTAATAAATCTGACCAATCTGTAATTAATAATTGTCTACTTAATAACATCTCATCAACATATGTACCATACTGTGCTCTTAATTCACATTTTGGCTTTATATTGCAAACCACGTCAATGCCAAAATGGCTTTGTAAAGTTACAATGGACTACTTTACATTTAATCTCAATATTTTTAGAATTTCTCACAAGTGCATGATCAATACAAGTGCTACTATGAGTAGTTATCCTCGTAGGCTCATTAATATTACTTTTAAATCCAAACGATGATATTAAATTTTTTATGCAATATCGTATTTTCTATCATATTCATTCAATAAATTATGATTTATATCCCCAACTATAAGTGAAGGATCATACTTATTACGTAATACAGTTTCCAATTCTTTTAAAAAATCCAAAAAATTTATTCTATAATCTCGATAAATCCCATAGATTGACATTTGTATAGTGGTGCCACCCAGACACACAGACAGAACAACTTGAACGGCCTGGGCTGTTATCAATGGCAGCTGCTGATAAGTGTACTGCAAGTTCTGGTCCACATACGCAATCACTCCACCTGAGCTGTCAGTTATCCTGGGCTGTAGTATCATGTCATAACCTGACAACTGAAACTTGTTTGTCTCTTCAGGAAAGATCCAAACTTCACTTAAAATAATAATCTTATATTTCATGCTGCAACTATCAATGAATATCTGCAAGTCATCAAAATGTTTTCTTACACTCTGAATGTTCACATAAAAAATGTTCAAATTATCACTTTGATCCATTAACATTTACTTATCCGAACAAATTCAATGCCAATACAAGTCAAATTGTGCACATTACACATCTCCACTTTTTTTGAATTTTTCAATATCCTGGCTGGATGAAATACGAACAGCAGGCTCCCCTTGAATTTTTCTTACAAATACTTTGCAGTTGCTAACCCAAACATATTCACACTTCTTATATCCAACTTGAGTTTTTTAGCTTCAAACAGCAAATTTTTTGTGTATGCTGTTAGGTGGTTATTTACATAAACTCTTGTTAACGGAAAACCCTTCAACAAAAATGTGATGTGTTTAAACCAGCCTTTTTTGCCTTATTCAGAATGACTTCCTTCTTTTGTCGATTGCTAAATCTAATTACAATTGGTCTAATAGCAGATTCCTTTTTTGTCGGGATTCTATGAGCCGCCTGCACATCCATATTTAAAACAATATGGATGGAAGCAGTCTGTACAGAGTGGTTCACATTACACTCTAATAACTTCTCGTTTGTTGGAGCTCTGGCTTTTATAATTTCTATACAGATGCATTAGAGCCGGATGTTTCAATTTTGTTTCAGCAGTTCACAAATACCATCACTATAGTTAATCTAAAACGTACTATTACAGTGCTGGCATTGTTTCTATGTTCAAACAATGGACTAGAATTGTTACCAAGCTACTATGGAGGCAATATTACCTGAAGTCTGTACAGAGCGGTTCACATTACACTCTAACATCTTCTTATTTGGAGGGGTCCTGAATTTTATTCTGAGATATAGCTGAACTTTCTACTTTTGTTTAAACTTGTTGAATCAGGTATATATACCACCAATAAACGTCATAATATTTTTACTACCTTAAGAACTAAGTACGAATTTATGTTTTACTGATGGCCAATCACATGGCTACTTTTGTGTTACACTATAAATAGATAGAGTAATCTTTATATGTGTTCTGCCTTTGCATTCCCCTCTTTCATTCGTTCAAAATCTGAAGCGGTTAGCATACAAATATGTAATATGTAAGGATGAAAATTATTATTTATAAAAGTGAGCTTTCCCATACTTTATTTTTGAACAATAAAGAACAAACTTCGATTCGCATACTACATATAAATTTACTAGATAATCCATGGGGTTTCTAAAATTGGGCAGACGCAAAAAAAAGAAATTCAAAAAGTATTTTTTTTTTCAAATTCAAATTTATAGCATACAATAACTATGTTACCAAAAATCCAATACTTCACTTGGATTTCCTTTAACTATTATAAAACTAAGTAGTACCAATTCGTAAAATAAGAATGTTTAATAAATGAAACGTTAATATGTTATAAGCAAAATAACCTACTTTTCATTTAACCTAAAAATGCACTAACTTCAAAAACATGGCATTTCATGACTTACATTTATGTGAAATACCGACTCTAGTAGAGGGGTTACAAGACCACAACTTGATGCTGTTATCCCCATTTTCCGGCAGAGTGTAAATGCTAGGATAAACGCGGCATTTAGCGTTTGGCTCACGCGGCGCTGGGCGAGTAGGCTGGCCTCCCCAGCTCATAACTTTACTCCCCACTTAAAATAACTCCCCTTGATACAAATCTCTCCACGAGTTGGTGAACCTTTGTGATTCATGCAGAGGAATTTCATCTCTTTGCTCTCGTGGCCCTTTGAATACACCTGAATGTTATAGAGGGTCACATCAATAGAATTGAGTTAATTGAGGATCTCGATGTGATATTATGAGCTGCTCGCAGCTGAAACGCGGGATAACTTCATGATATAGCGGAAATTATGTTAAAAGAATTTAAAGGTACATATTTAAATATGAATTTCGCAAATATTTTATGTAATTAAGATTTTTTATAATTTAGTATTATTTATTGCTTAGACAAACTTGTTATCCATGACAAGTTTTCATTTGGAGTTGGAATTTAATGAGATGATTTTGGACTATTTGCAATATTCATTTGACACCAGAAAACCCACCTTTTTCACATATGACCACTCCTTACTCACTTAAAATATTGAAGCATCATAACTTATTAGGGGATTGAATCCGGCGCTTAGTATACTTGTTTTTCTCCCTATTAAAACTATTTTTCTTTGTTTTTATATTTTTTAATTTTATTATAATAATTAATGTGTCACATATAATGTTAGTGCAGTCGTTTATTTCGTGCAATAATAAAAGTTTATAACCATATCAATACTTTGGTTTAGGGTTCATTTTATTATAAATAGGATTTTGTTATAAAGATCAATATCAACAAATATCCAGGAAAACAAAATTATTTTGTCTAATTTCACGTTTTTAGGCTGGTTGCTTCATTGTCGTTCTTCATATTCTCTTGTTAAAACTAAATCAACTAATTTTTACCTCTGGTAACAAACCAAAACGTCCCAAGTTTACTGTATTTAGTTTGTAAGGTATACAATTTAAATGTTGATGTATACTTATAGTGAATTAATGATTGGCTTAGAAGCAGTGAATGTTATCTCTCAAGATTCAGAAAATTGTCCTTTCTGTACGTTTTTCCACGCGATATCTTCAGAACAAACTGGTCGATGGATATGAAAGATTTATATAAAACTTCATTTCTACATAGGGTGGATTCATGTAATGGTTCAAATACATCTATTGTGGAGAGACAGATTTGCACTTAAATAAAGCAGCTAAGTATTAACTTCAACTTTCTGTCCTCCGCTTATCTTTTGGATTCATCCAAATTTTAATTTACGAATTTGTATAAGCCAGCAAGTTGAAAATTAATAAATTGCATTACTACTTTCATCCATAACATTTAAGATTATAAAGTTATATTTTACCAATATAAAGAAAACAACTTTGTGTTTTTATGGGAGTCCTACATACCATAATACATTTTTTACTTTAACTCTTAAATTGCATTACCTGACCAAGGTGACACAGAGTAAATTTATATTCAGACATCACTTTACGGAAAACCAATGCAGTAATTTTTTAATTCACATGTTTAAAAACTTGATTGGTGTTCTCATTATCTTTTTGAAAGAACTTAACACACCCATAACACACGTTATTCTAGATGTAGAGGAATTCTAACTCTGAAATTAACCAAGTCTTTTTCAAACACCAATTTCGTACTATCTAGCTTACGTGATTTTTAGAAATATCAGTAAACAGTTTCAAAAATTTTAGCTATTTTGAAGAATTATTTTTTTAAAGAAATGTTGCCATTAGTTGTTATCATTGTCTACTGAGAATACGGAGGCAGTGTTGTTTACGAACTACGGGCGGACAGTCTGACCTTGATCTGCCATCCTTCATTCCAATTCATTCGTTATCACTATGACAGTTCATTTTAATCTGCGGAGATCTTTCTAGTCCTTTTTTCTTATACGTCGTATCTTAAACCTTTTTTAAATTAATAATGTATCATTCTAAACACCTACAAATTAAATTTTTACATTTTTTTACTTTTTTATTACATTTTGAATATATATTCAGTCAGTTATTAATTTAAGCATGTGCAACTCGAGTCTGAACACAGGCTCATAGCCCATGCAGGCTCATTTCCTGAGGATAATGTTTGCCTTTATGGTGTTTTTTCTTTATTTCATTTTAAACAATTGTATGTAATCTTAATAAGTTTCACTTATAAAGTTTATTGGTATAAACTCCAATATTGTACATATATTTGGGAAATAAATCAATTCATCCATTTAGTCTTCCTTTTCAAATAACAATCAGTCTTATCTTGATTACACATTGCGGTAACGGCACCACAACTCTCTGCAGTTTTTCCCTAAGAATGCTCTCCCAGAAGTGGCCGGAGTAAAAGATTCACCAGTCGAGGGAGTAAAACATCCAGGACAAATTCAGCCTACCTGTGTCGCAATGCAGCACCTCCCAGTTGTGATCGGGCTCTTCCGCCTCTAATTAATGAAACACTTACGTGTTCCTCCCTCCCCTCCCCATACTCCCCTCCATCCCCCTTAACACGGCGTTGGCTCAGTGAAGCAATTGTACAATGGGACTTCGAAAGAACCGTATGAACTGCTTCCATTAAAAACCTTTTCATCGGCGTTAGAGGTGAAATTGTTCACTGTTTTTTAAAGACGACGATACTGCTAGACGACATTAGCTGAAAAAACTAGACCGTTTTAGAGACTTAATTCTTACAACATGTATTACAAAAGGCTTCTGTGAAAACTTCACACTTCTTGTCTTTACGTATATTGACTTTACTTTAAAGATGCGTACCTTCACTGTAATAGTATGTGATGTTGATGTTTGCTCTTTTTATGCGTTTTTAGTTTCTTTCCTAAATTCAATAATAATTTATTGATTCCACAAGTTTATTAGTAAAAAGTTTATTATTTCTCCTAAATATAATACTATTCGGTTCTAAATATAATACTGTTCTGTATTTAATGCTGCCTTCTGAGTAGCATCTTGTTTTTTTATAAATAAAAATTCTAAATTTGTTAAAATAAGAACAGAAATGAACATATGTTTTGCAAATGGACAAAAATACGAAAACCAAAGAAGAATTTTCTTTTTAAAAATAGATTCTGACATAGGTCAAACCCATAACGATGGCTGCTTGAAAACCTAATCAATATCAGTATCGTGTATCAAAGTAATGTTGATTTGATGTGAATAACATGGACTAGAGTTAGAGAGCTCTAAGGAAAAGTGCGAAAGAAAATAGTTATTTTTTTATTTAATCACTTCACTGAACCTATTCCTACACTTTAACATGCCGCCCAGTAACCTAGGTAGAACTGTTACAAAAATGTAGCTTCTAAAATCACCATAACTTCTAAGAATGCAATAATGTATAAATATGGCACCTTATAATTTTATTGTAGTGAATACAATAATACATTTTACTACAATATGTCCCATAAATACAGTTATAAAACACAGTATCCTTAGTTTTCAAATAAATGTATTTTCCGTTTAAATTAAAAAGTTTATTGACTGGTAGAGTATTCGTATTGATAAAGTTTGCTTGAATGTAATAAAAATAAATAAAATATTGATTCACTCAGAGTTTAATTCACTGCTGGTGACGTCATTTCTGGCTGCTAGCCAACTGTACCATTTTGATAGGGATGGCAGAAGGAGTGGGCCTGGTCATGTCCACAGCCTCTGCAGTAGTATCCCCCTCGCTGCTACTGCTACTGCTACTGCTGCTGCTGCTGCTGGTGCTACCGCTACTGGTAGTGTCTTCTGCCCAGGGACTCAAATACCGAGACAGTCCCTGACAATACTGATACAGAGACTGATACAGACCCTCCCATGTCTTGCAGTATACTGAGAAAGGTCCTTGGTCATCCTTACACTTACAGGAACTCGTCACCTGCAATTTCTACTGTATTATTTATATGTAAAATACATTCATTTTTTCGTTTAATTTATTACTTATTAAATTACAGTAAATAATTTTTTTACACCTGCATAATTTACGAATTAATTATTTGAGCGTTATTTGGTCGATCCTTTACATTGCAACAAATATACTAAGACCTATATCTAAGCTTTTCTGAATCTGTACTTATACATTATTGTTAATAATGTACTATTTATTTTGTTGACATTACAAACTAATGGAAACAATAAAAAAAATACTTTTTCAAAAAAATTAGTTATAACAAAATGTCCAAAAAAGCTTATATCTTTCCAATTACACATAGTCAATTATAAACATCAAAAACACAGTAATACATAATGATTTCAAAAAATATAAAAATGAACATTAAAATTGCTTACTTCAAAATATTTATCCTACTTCATTAATTGTTTCCTGCTAAACATCTGATGAAACATGACTTTTTCTTAGAATATAAAAACTATATACGAAATATTATCTTATATGACGTTACAATAGTTTCCCCACTTTGATATATTAAACATTTTTAGATGTATTTCTAAAATTCAAATTTAAGAAATTTATAAAGTTAAAGTAAACTATGAATAGTACTGACTAGTTGTAGAATGAGAACTCATAATTTAATTGTTACTGAAATGCTATTCAATTATCTGAAAATGATAACATTTTATATCATAATACTACAATAAAAGTATTCTCTCATGTTTTCTGTCTACGTTAGTATCCAATATCATAATTGAGTATTTTATTTTTTTTTTTTTTTTATAATCAAGTTCAATAAAAAAAACCGATAAATAACACTTTAATTAATAATTAATGAATGGGTGTGAAAAAAATCACTCACACAGTATATTCAGATAAATTGAGTAATATAATTTCAAACGTACCACAATTTTGTACTTAGTAGATGGGTAAAAACAAAAAGGTAAACAAAATGTGTTGTTGATATAGTGACGATTTGGTTAAACGAAAAATAATATTGATCCTCCTAGTAATAACAAAATTATAAATGCAAGCTTTTTTTTCATAAAATATGCTCATATGGCACATCATAAGCTTTTTTTTTGTTTGAAATAAAGTAAGGTTTAATTTTGTTCTAAAATTTCCAGTAATGATTCTTGTCGATTATTTATATATATGTATTATAAATTGACAAGATTATTTATAGATATATAAAGTATTATATTTGATATAATATATATATATATATATATATATATATATTATATATATTATTTTATACAAATGTTGGTTTTGTCGCGTGAAAGCCTTGAAAATATCTGTAATCTATAACTCTTGTTAAAGAGAACTCATCAAGACTTTTAGAGTGCAGAATGTTAAGTAATTTAGCAGAGAATTGACTCTAAACTTGAGTATACGCATGGCGTTCAATAATTAAGGTCCAATTTATCTTATGTTAACTTATAGTTTGACACATCAAAGACTTTAAAGGTTACAATTTCTGCGATAAAAGACTAGGTAAATTATTTAAAATGCTTTCATTGATACAAATAATTTACAAATTTTTGTATCCTCACCAATGCCAAGAATAGGAGGGAAGTCACCACGTTCCTCATGGTGGGCTCACATCACGCTCGTCACGTTGGTACCACTGAACAGAACTTGTTGATCTGTAAGATCATAATGTACAGATGTGTGTCAGACATCAATCAAACGCCATCAATCAAACCATTGACTCAAATTCTCTTTAATACTTCATATTTCAAGACAAAACTACTGGGTTTATATTCTTGAATACGAAATATAACTTTCACATTTTTTGCTATAAATGATTTTCTGACCGTTAGCAAAGCCTATTACTCGAAAGACTAAACAATTTTAGTTGTTTATGTCTGTTTGCCACGATATGTTGAGAACGAACTAATCTACAGACTTCATTTTATATAAGGGACATTGACGATGAAAATGTTAGTTAATCCGTGGAAGTTGGCTGGGCGTTATCGTATATTTTTACATTTTACATTACATAAATATCAGTAATTGTAATAGCAAAGATAAAATTGAAGGATGAATAAATTTTTTTTTAAACTGAATACATAATATTTTAAACTTATAAGTAGTAAGTACCATGTAACGTCATGAAATGAGCTACAACGTCTAAACGTTTACATCGACGACGTGTTGTCTATAATTGGTACCTAAGTACTGGGACTCTTTATGCATCAGGGAACATGCTTAAGAACGGCTACCTTGGTGTTAAATTCACAAGTACAATTTTGAACCTCAATCACTTTTACACCCTTGTTTTTAGATATGAAGTTGAGGGAGATGTCTAATTTTAAATTATGACTACCAATACGCATAAAAATATATATTTATTGATTATTCAGAAAAGATTTTAATATAGATTTTGTGCTCCAGTGTTTGTACACTGTTAAGGTATTAAAACTTAATAGAGAAACTAAAGAAAGTTTGGTGTTTGGAAGCTTATTAATAATATATCTTTAAAATGAGACATATCCTGTAAGTCTACGACCAAAAATATGGTCATAAAACTGTAAGAGGTTCAACATTTTTGCTTATGCTGCTAAAAATAAGATGGTCGCTAGTACATCTGATTTCTAAGTGACTATCAAGTGAGACTTTATCAAACATCCTGAGACCTTGCAAACGGCATAGCGTATTCCTTAAATATGCAATACTGATCATTCTACTGCCCTTGCCCCTGTTAATCTATGGTATCCAATATGCTTGTGATCGGATATCATTACCTGAATTTGAATATGTTCTTAATATCTCTTAATGTGTAATCCTAAATTTTAGTCAGGTAGCCTATGTTTACACACACTCCAATTTCGTGTTTCAGGACTAGACTCAATAACTGTTTTTCAACAGTTTGAGGGATATAATTGTGAAATTCCTTCATTTTTGCATGAAAATGGTATGGCAGGACCACAGGTTTAAACCTTGTTCCTAAAAAATTGAGTTGAATTTTATTTATAAAAATCCAAAAATATATGCTAAGCGTACCATAATTTTCTTGGTCAAATCGTCGATTCGATATGATGAGATGACCAAAATTCTATTTATTATTTCCACGGACATCTAAAATTTTATTGATTTCCTTGATTTTATTTTATTGACAATAAATTATTAATACATTTAACACAAAGAAAGTTAGTGCAATGTCTACTTCACTGTCTCTGCTACGGAGTAGTTGTAGTGGCTAGTAGATTGGGGCTAACTATCTGAGCAACGTTCTATGTGTTTTAAATAGCAATCAGCAGTTTTTAACTAAAAGAATATACTTTAATATGGACTATTAACTTTGGAAATTTTGAAGCCGATGGGGCAGACCAGTATAGTCGAATGTGTTTCATATTCATGAGAGGCTTTCTATTTAGACATAAGAGCTCTGTAAATAAAGTTATGAGACTTGTTGGATAAAACGTTTTATTCACTGTATATTTATCTGTGATCTCTATCACCGTCAAATTAGTTTTCTTGGAAAGCCACAAACCACTTCATTAAGTTTTCCCAATCCTCGTAGCAGTGCTAGAAGTTGGAAACGGAAATGTTCTTCAGCTGGTTGGTCACATTTTGTTTTATGTTTTGTATTATTTCAAAATGATGCCCTTTGAGGCATATAATAGCTTAGGGTACAAACAATAGTTATAAGGACTCAAGACAGGAGAACAGGGTGGTTGAGGATCGACAGGAATGTGTTTTCTGGTCAAAAACTCAGTAATCCAAAGTCTAGTGTGGCAAGGCACATTGAAATGATTATCATCCAGTTGTCTTTAACCCTCCAAGTGCTGGTTAGAACTGGGGGGGTGCCTTAAGTGCCTGGGCATTTTTTCAGTATGTTTGCAAGGGAGCGTTTAGAAAGTTTTTTTTTATATACTGTTACCTTAATGTAAATACTACATATTATATATCATTATTTTCAGGAAAGATCACAGAATATGATAATAATACTTATATGACTTACCTTTACATGGTAAAAATATTGCTGAATGTAAATCTTGACAAAAAAAAAAAAAAAAGTTTTTTATTTTTTCACTTTGAGCTTAGATATCATTTCACCCAAAAAAAAAAGAGTTATGAAAAATAAAAATTCCAAGATATACAAGTTGTAGGTAATTTAATAATGAACCCAAAAGTATATACATCTTATGGGTTTTACATATTGACAGAATTCACTCAGAGCAAAAAACGATATAATTGTAACACGTAATAAAATCAGTGATATTTGAAACATTGTGTACTACATTGTAACATGTAGTCTTTCTTCACTTTCACGTCTCAAAAATGTGTTCAGTTCACAAAAATATCACAATTAAAATCAACAATTAAACTAAAATAAATTAATTAAAAAAAATATAATTATGTACATAAATTTACATAACATACGACCGAACCGTATGACTTGGAAATAAACATACGCTTAGAAACAGCTGTCGTATAGGCGCCGGTCTTTGAGCAAAGACGTGCTCCATAGAGTATAACGAGTTCCGCATTTCTTCTAGTTTAATACTATATAAAATAGTTTCGTGATTATTCCGTAATATATAGCCACTAGCGTGGTTTAAAGAGATCGCGTTTCTGACATCGCGCTCCGCGAGGTCAGCAATGGAAACAGGTATACGCTAACATCGCGCTACGCGATGTCAGCACCTGGAGGGTTAATGGCTGGTTCCACGGGCATGGCTCTTTCAGCAGCCTTTCAAGTATCTCACGATAAAAGTATTAATTTACAGTTTGTTATGCAGGTAAATATATTTATGGACAATGCCACTGGAATCAAAGAAAGAAAATCAACATGGTTTTTGTGCTAATTTTTGCCTTTTTCGGACAAGGTGAATTGGAAACGTGCCAATCTTTACTCTAAAAGTTTTGATTCTAGATCATACTCAATAATCCAAGATTCGTAAGATATCGTGTTTTAGAAAGTCAATAACTTCGCCATAAGCTTTCTCCAATTTTTCAATCGTTACAGTTTAACACACAATTTGTTTCCGTAAAGGTTGCTCGTAACTTAGGAACGCACATCAAACACTAATTTTCCTTGAAGTTTGCTTACAACTTACATGACAATAATATACAAATGAAATTAACACTTAATGTTGAACAGCAGTTTGGATAAACATATGACTAATTCAGAGTTGCAATGTTGCCAGTTTTGTAGGAAAAACTTAGTCTTATTACTTTATATGCAGTCTTCGTATGTATTTTAAATTAAATTTTATTTATGAAAATCAAGAATTTTTTATAATATAGATACTGATATGTTATACGCACTTGTCAAACTAGACTATTTATAACCAAAAGTTGACAAAGTACTTTTAGCCAAAATGGGATTTCTTCTGCAAGTAAACTGGATTAGATTGTTCTACGAAGGTGTGTAATTTATAAGTTACAAAAAGGAATTTCTTGTTCAACACTTGTAAACAAGAAGAGTAGTTAACTCTCTCCCTCGAGAGAGAGGAGGCAGCAGTAGCAGAAGTCACAACACCCTGTACAGACAAAAGCAGCGTGTTCGAGAATACTGAAGATGACATCTCACTATTTATGTTAGCGCCCTGCATTCTGCGCATCTGCGGGCGGAGTGCAAAATTCTACACAACCACTTCCTTGTTTTTTCAGTTTTACCATTTTACTGATAAACACGATATGGCTGTTGTCTACTTGATTTTTAAGGTCATGTGCATTACCCGAATAAAACCTGAAGTTTTGCGTTGACTTAGTCTAAATGCATGAGGTGTTCAGAAGAACAGATAATGCAAAGTTCATTATTAGATATATTTTGTATACAAACTCAGCCTATAGCAAATGTCTTCATGGTAGCACTAATCGAAAATTGTACGTATCGTCACGAAAGATGCCCTGAGAATACTTAAACCACCTGTTCAAAAAATGACCTTGTATCTGGAATGAGTTTCATGATTTTAATTACGCGTAAATCCTATAAGAAATATATCAATTTGTGGTCCCAAAATCTACATTCTTCTTCTTCCGACTGAGACGAAATGAAAAAATGTCAAAGAATAGCAGGATTACGGAGATATGCCAAATTTGAGTACTTTTAAATTATTTATTTGAATTTATTGGAAACAGGATTTTTCGAGATATTTTACAACTTATTTCCTATGATAATTTATGTTACACTGGTTTACGTATCCAATACTTAATGTGTAGGTTTTTTTGTTTTTCAAGAATGTACCTCGATAGTGGATTAACTTTGACTGATCATGTTGGGCATGCATGTGCAAGGGTTGCTTCAGGCGTTTTTGCTGTGAGTTATTTGGAACAGGTTTGTTCTTTTGAAGTACTAAATATGGCCTATTTTGGCCTTTTATATCTCCATTTGAATTACGGGATACACCTTTGGGATGGATGTGCCAGCATCATATTCAACAGAGTTTTCAGGTTTCAGAAGAAAGTCATCAGAATTATGTGCAAATTTAAACCAAGAGAGTAGTGCCGCAATACTTTCAGGGAGAATATTTTTCTGACTTTACCCTGCCTCTATATCTTGGATGTAGCTTTGCATTGCCGATTTCCAATGTGAATTGGTGCGGGGCAGAGACGTCCACAGGTATGATACTAGAGTTAGGGACATTTCCAGAAAGCAACATCTCATTTCAATAACTTCCTTCACAAGCTTATGTCAGATAAATTAATAATCTCCCTAAGAGCATAAAAAATATCAAAAACCCAACCCCGTTTAAAACTCGACTAAAGGAGCTTTTAGTGTCTTACTAGTGTTTTACTGAGTTCATGTTACGCCACTGGGACTACTTAGTCCCAACTTAGTACCGATACTGAAGCCATGTATAAATGATGAGAGAGAGAATGTAATTTAATGCATGTATGCGTACAATACATGAGTCTTAGAATAGTAAACTAAGGAATAAAATTGTTTGAAAGCAATAAAAATATGATTAGTTATTATTTATTATGTTTACTCAACCAACCTAAAACAGGCCTAACTAATGCTTAAAGGCAAGGGAAACCTTATATCTACATATAAAACTTCTTAATAATTCTTACCCTGTAGCGGTATTCGTGGATACTATAAAGAAGCAAGTATTCTACAAGGCTAATTTTTTAGAACTATTTTATCTTCAAAACTAATTATCTTCGCCTCATTATGAGGTCTGACATTCGGGTGCCCCAACAACGGACACGGGTTTATTGCTGTAGTGTTTTCATTACAAACTATAACTGTCTTATCTATATATATATATATATATATATATATATATATATATATATATATATATATATAAAAATATATATATATATATATATATATATATATAAATGAATGTTTGTGTGTTTGTCCTTTATGGAATCGTGAACTATTTGAACGATCATTATGAAAATGTTTATGTATATGTATTTTTCCACGGATAAGGTTTATATGCTATGCCCATTGATGTAACTCGCCACCAAGTGACGCTGCAAAAGATAATAGTCTTTAAAGCGCCTGCACATCATTAACTACAATTACCTGACAGTTATGTATATTAAATAACCAAATACTATTTGAAGGCGCTAAGTTATGATGGGGGAAATTTCTCTTTAAGATAAATTTCTGGTTGAACTTAAAGCTTGAGTGTTAGACTACTTTATAATAAAGTAAAGGTACGTGTACAATAGCTATAAATATACAGACACTTTCTTGGTCGTGGCGACAAGGCAAACTCTACATCGGCGTTGGAAATCTAATTGACTCCTATCAGAAGTGCACATACATGGGCAAAGCTTACGTAGAGCGTGCGAATCCGCGGGTATCAGCTAGTATTTAATATAACTGGAAAATCCATTATTTATTCATTAATTATTTAAGTAACCATTATGAGGCATTAAAATCAATTAAATTGAATAGTATTACTGTCAAACGTTAGTATGATACTCTGAAGCAGTAATGTCTGATAACTTAAGACATTTATAAATTATGCGTTATTCGTCTTGTAATATAAAAAAAATTTTATACTGATTTGTAACAGACATAGTTTCTCTAATTCTATTAAATGAATAGTAAATATTATACAAAAACTCCATGTTCAGTCTCAGATCACCTATTGATAAGCGTAAATTCTGGTATTAGGAGGTAAATCGGTGTTGCATCATGGTTTCTTTCTTTCTGTATGTCGTGACTTGGCGTTTCATTTCATGTTCGCGTTTATTGCTTTAACGTACACGAAACAATAAGGTTTTTCTGGCCCTTAGTTATTAGCTTCACACATTTATAATCGACCATAAAACACATAAATAGTTTGAAAATTTTAATAGTTTTATCATGGACAACTAGATAAAAAGACTCAAATTTACATTTATAACCATGAATTCGGGCTGTATATGGACCTGAAGCTGATATAACATTTATTGCCGTGTCCGATGGTTAGTATAAAATGGGCCAAGAAAAATATGATCTGGAAAAAACGTTAGAATTTTAAACCCTTTTGTTTAGGACCTCTGAATAATTTCTATGGGAGGAAAGAATGTCTGTTAATTTCAAGAAAAACCAGATTGTGTCTTTACAAAAATGCGAATCGGCTATGGGCTCCTAGGGGAGAAGACTTTACAAGTATAACCACGGTAGCAATATAGTCATTCAAATAACAGGTAAATTTTAAAAAAATTACGTAATTTCAAAGTAATAACGAGGAACCTATATTAATTTGACGACTATTAGCAAGTTTTACAGTTGCTAAATGTGACATCTACATGAAGAGTTTACGTAATGAACTGCTGAATAAACAATGCAAACGTTGTCCATGTATAATACATGACGTCATTAAGTACTAGTAGATATTCACTGGACACGACGATTGGCAAGTGTTACAGTTACAAACCGTGATATCTGCATGAGGAGCAATGTATACACAATGAACTGCTGAACAAATAATGCAATCACTGTCCTTGTATAATACATGATGTTATTATACATACTAGTAGATATTCACTGGACACGACTATTGGCAAGTGTTACAGTTACACTCTGTGATATCTGCACGAGGAGCAATGTATACACAATGAACTGCTGAACAAATAATGCAATCACTGTCCTTGTATAATACATGACGTCATTAAGTACTAGTAGATATTCACTGGACACGACGATTAGCAAGTGTTACAGTTACAAACTGTGATATCTGCATGAGGAGCAATGTATACACAATGAACTGCTGAACAAATAATGCAATCACTGTCCTTGTATAATACATGATGTTATTAAGTACTAGTAGATATTCACTGGACACGACTATTGGCAAGTGTTACAGTTACACTCTGTGATATCTGCATGAGGAGCAATGTATACACAATGAACTGCTGAACAAATAATGCAATCACTGTCCTTGTATAATACATGATGTTATTAAGTACTAGTAGATATTCACTGGACACGACTATTGGCAAGTGTTACAGTTACAAACTGTGATATCTGCACGAGGAGCAATGTATACACAATGAACTGCTGAACAAATAATGCAATCACTGTCCTTGTATAATACATGATGTTATTAAGTACTAGTAGATATTCACTGGACACGACTATTGGCAAGTGTTACAGTTACACTCTGTGACATCTGCATGAGGAGCAATGTATACACAATGAACTACTGAACAAATAATGCAATCGCTGTCCATGTATAATACATGACGTCATTAAGTACTAGTGGATATTCACTGGACACGTCGATTGCAAGTGTTACAGTTACAAACTGTGACATCTGCATGAGGAGCAATGTATACACAATGAACTACTGAACAAATAATGCAATCGCTGTCCATGTATAATACATGACGTCATTAAATACTATTGGTTATTCACTTGACACGGCGATTGGTATGTTGCTCGTGTATTTTTAATTGCCCTGACAGTGCTCATGGATACATTATGGTATACATTCTCACTCTACCCTGTACATTTATGTACTCTGTAGGTATAAAGTTATCAAGAGGTTAATTTGCATTTCTTTAATTTCGAGAGGTAAAAGTATTCGATTTGCAACATTGCTACATTATGGTGGTTGTGCTTAAAATATCTTAAGCATCATCTAAATGGAAGTGCGGTCTAAATGGCATCATGCTCACATTTTTTTTGTTCTCTTACGACAAGAAGCTTAGAAAATTGCGCCTATAAGGACCTTTGCGCTACTTCCGGAGTGACAGGCATTCTGGATGGGTAAGTTTACGGGTAGAGATCGTTCAGATCCATGAGGAATAGTTTAGGGCATTAACTCAAATCATGTCTCCTCGGAAGAACGGGAATCCAGCTCTGAACCAGGCTTTCCAGTCAAAGTAGGCAGGGGGTAGCACACTCTGTCTAGGCTACAGTCATCTCCCACAGTAGACTAGACCTATCGAAGTACCCTTGCACTCCAGAATCTCGACATTTGCGGTTAGTGATATGCTCCTGCTGAACATCCATATTTTTGTTTAGATTTAAGGCTTGCAGTTTTGAGAAAAAGAGATCATTGTTTTTTTGCTTTTTCATATATACTGATATTTCTATACAGTTCAGAAATATTATAATAGTTTAATATATGTTTATATAAGTGGATGTTCTTCGCTTATCAAAAACGTAAAATAGTATAATGGAGAATGTAATTTTACTTCTACCACATGAAACATGAATCTTTAACGCAGCGAATCCAAAAAAACAAGTTATAGGTCGCAAATATTACTCGTCGTGTATTAAACATAATCAAGCACACTGGTAATCATTCTGTTTATAGTATAGCGGTTTCCTGTGTTGCCGTTTATTAAAATGAGGAATTTATTAAACACTTTCTAAACTCACCTTAGAGTAATAATTTACTAAGTAAAGTTTTATTAAGTAAAACTGAAGTAATATTCTTTGTTTCAGAAAGAGAAAGAAAAGGGTTCACTGACTACACCTTAAAGACTCCAGCTCTGGAAGCAGCTTTTGGGTATGTTTGAACCCTTTTCTTTCCCTTCTTGACATCTTTCTGCTCTTTATTTGTGTATGTATACCTCCTACACCTGACGAGGAGGATGGATTTGAATGCTCGAAACGTTGTGTTGTATCTTTTTTAACCTGTAACGATGGCAAATTTCAAAATCTTATTATCCTTTCGAAGTACATTGCATATAAAGGACGCAATATGCATTTTAAATAATTTGCAAGTGAAAAAATACAGCTATACGCCTTGTGGTTGTACTTGGCAAAACCAATTCGTAATTGACAAACCATAAAAGTTGACTCACGTGTGGCCCAGACATATGTTTCCCACCTGGCCCCTCACCCCTGTGTTGTAATTGGTCTGCCGCGATAGTTCTTGTGGGGTAGCGACTACTCGTATAACCTGTCGTAGTTGATATATCGTCGCACGTGATTCTGACTTTTACAGCGGCTGTTGTATTGTTTCCAAAACTTTGTAATTGTATGGTTTGTTAACAGGCGTTCTTAGTTATTTGCTTTATTGTAATAATTTAAAGTAACGTTTGGAACAGTTTTTATTATTATTTAAAAAGGTTCAATGTACCATGGTTTTACTTACGGTACTCTATGCACACTCTGAGAGAGAAGTCAAAATTTTGAAATTAATTCGGTAAATGGAATCAGATTCAAACAAAACGTATCAAAAAACATTGAATTTTTTAATTTGACACTTATAGAAATGTATTACTTTGTCTTATTAAATTAAAACTGCTTTGTATGTAATTAATTGTGATAATATTTATTACTATGTATATTTAATTATTAGTGAAATATAAAAATATAATCAAAGTTTTTAGTTCAATAAGAAAAGCAATAACTTTTTAATATAAAAACAATTAGCACTTAAATGTGAAATTATTTCTAAATAGATTGGTTTAATATACAAAAATGTATAGTTTTGTAAGAGTGAATGTAACGCAACAAAGCAGCTACTCCAGAGATAAATTATGACATCCGCTGCTACTGGAAACAGTGTTGTCTACACAACGAATAAAACGTCGTCTGCGCTTTAAAAGACTACAACGAAGAACAGTTCTTAGATATATTTTTATTTATTTATTTATTTCATGAGTTGTAAAAATACTCTCATCAGAAAAAGTACTAAAATAGTACTTTACCTGTTCATGTATATATATATATATATATATTATTTTGCACTAAAGCAATTAAGTATATTTAATTTTGTTCATTTTGTATAACCTAGGTACTTTATAGGTTCAGATGTATTAATGGTTGCTGTTTAAATTTGTGGTTCTAAAATCTTAAGCGCAAGACAAATTTCTCAAATTGGCAATCAAAAATTTGTCATAAAATTACATTTAATTCTATCACGTAATCTTGCGCGAAACAATGGTATCAACAATTTTTGGACCCTCTTTGAACCATGAAATTGGAATGGTAGAGTAGGCGCTGACCGTGTAAGCTTAAGATCTGGTTGACGCTTATATAGCTTTCCAGCCGGTCAAATATTACGGACTGTAGGTCCACGCCTAATTTTGATGACGTTTGCCGACGTCACGTTTCCTCAGGTCCTGGACAAACAATCCTACTTTACTAAACTTACCTGACTGTGCGTTATTGCTCCTACCTGAACACTCCTCACTTGAGTGATGCTTCCATTGTATTCATATATATCTTATCCGTATTATATTGACCTTTGCGTTCTAAAATGGTTTTTAAATTGACCTTTAAATGGTTACTATCAATCTATAATTATAATTATATCTAATTATATGATACCCAGCTCTGTAAAAGAATTGCACAAAATCCCAAAAGTTATTATTTTATTAGAAAAAGACTTCCTTATCATTAGCCATACATTTTTTAAACGGTCGTATGTTTTTATTTTAATATTTATATTCCTTATAAAACTTTTCACTACTTTACTGATATATTCCTGTTTGAAAGGCCCTTATTTAACAGGCACGACATTTTGATAATGGAGTTACATTTGGATATACAGTAACGATGCCTTTAATTGCTTTGATCGAAAGCATTTTTCTTTTAATGCGATTTTCAACAGGTATAGAGAGATATGAATGAGGAATTTGCATTGCAGACTAGATTCTATCTCCGATGTATCTTTACATAGTATTCTACAAGTATATATTTAGGTATAAAATTGTTACTCCAAATATACCTTACTCTTTTATAGACAAAATCTTATTACTCTTACCATTATCAATCAAATTTTTAATGAACATTCGATACGTAAAATATTCCAAACTTATTTCAACCTAAGAAAAGTCCACACATAAATAACAAAATACAATGTTTTCTTTTCATAACTCTGCATATTCAAGCTTATTTAGTTATATTTTAGTGCAAACAAAACCTAATTTACAAAAGTAATTACAATTTTACAGTAAAAAACTTTTCTAAATTCTTTACTCTTTTTACTTAAATGCAATAAGTACACTCATAAGGAAATAGTAAAAAATACAGTTTTTAAATGGCGAATTCTCTAATTTCATAACAGATGACATTCCGTTTAAAATGAAAATGTTCTTTTTATATTTGAAGCAAAAATGGGTATTAAAAAATAATCTACTTTTTTACAAAATACCTGACTAAACATTAATGATCCTATTAATGAAAAGTGTAAGATTAAATAAAATTTACATTCTAAGAATGTTTGAGGGAATTAGACTGAATATATATATAAAATACGCAACGAATTGTATTACTTAGGGGTGGGAAATTTGTAATGAAAGTATCCCTTATTTTATTTAGCGCAGTGATCACAGCCGCCACACCACCCCGCGCCGACACGGGGAACTCAAGTATTTAAGCTCTATCCCAGGCACATGTTGTCCATTACGTCCAGCCCTCTCTGGCGAAGCTGAATATTTTATTGTCGTCTGTGAAGGCCCGAGCTGTTTTCATTTTGGTCACTAACATCCCCAGATTAAAGCAATAACTCTTGTTAATAAGTTCCTGTGGTTTGTTCTTCTCCAATTGAGTTTGATTTATGACAACGCGACAACGCTGTATTGTTTCAGTTTTTGCTAATGGGAAATTCACGATTCTTGCTTTAATTGTTATTGCATAAGCGGTTTACAAGCGAAAATACAATTTTTAAGCTGTGGTAAAACATAACGCACTACTGAACAATAGAAACGTTTATGATCAAAGGAAACTTTGAAAATTATTTTCTTCGGGTTTCGCTAATTTTTATGTAAATTTCTATAATCATGGGTTATAATCTAACGTATACCCTCGTTTCTACAAATATTGTATTGAATTGTTTTATTTCAAAAATATAGTATAATTTAAGCCCCACTAAGACCAAAGCTTATCAGCGCGGTCCTATTTTGCCATAATAACTGATATTGTCTAAATTACAAATGTGCATAAAATTTATAAAATCTCGGAATTTACATCATCCACAAATAAAAAAATAATACATTAGTGTGGTGTCATCAGGCTGCAAGACATAAAACGTTAGTCTAAAAAAGTGGCTCTTTTAAAAAGAAACAGTAAAATATACACACAGAAACAACCTACATATTCTATATAAATATGGTGTACATTGAAAAATACGGAAATTAGATAAATTTATGCTCTGTGATATGAATAACAATAAAAAAAAAAAAAAAAAAAAAAAAAAAAAAAAAAAAAAAAAAAAAAAAAAAAAAAAAAAAAAAAAAAACACCAACCACCAAATTATTGATAGAATATGCTTTAATTCGTGTTCTTGGTATGCTCATTATCCGTTTATATATTATATTATCTTCAAAATAAACCAAGTGGAGCCATTCACATTATTTACCTTACAATGGATTATAATTATATATAATAGCCTAGAACATCTCTTATTTTAATAAAATATATTTATTTCCTTAGCAAACTTCTTGGATAACTGGCGCTACTACATGAATTAATAAACATATCCTTAAACCACAAAAGGTTTTACTTTTATAATATTTAATATTACCTAAATTATAATATTATTTTGTATGATACAATTTCAAAATATTTGAAGGGGTTGATAGTATTAAAGTACATTTACAACTAACAATAACATTTTTCGATTTATTTCTTATATTATATAAGTAAATAAAAATGTTAAAAAAGAGTAGGATACTATGAACAAGATTTGAGACAAAAGTACATAGTTACACTGAGAGTTGTAAAAATGTTTAGCCAAAAATATAGCAAAAGTATCTACGATCAACGGCTTTACTATCCAAGAACACGAAAGTCCCATAACTGAAACTGGATACAATCCATCCAATGAAACGATTCTCATAATTCTATTGTTGACAAATTCTAACCTTTTTTATGAATACACTGTCCTTCCAGCTTAAATTTTCCATCATCTCACTGCATTACTCTACAATACCAAGAAACGATCATTCAAAAATAAAACTATTGTTTTTCCTTAAGTAATTATTATTTATTTTATTAAAGATATCCAATGATGTAATTGCATGGAAAGCGGTAAGAATTATGTATAAAAGACATTATATTATATAACTTCAAAATTCAAAATAGTTGGACAATAATAAACAAACAAAAATCAATAAGTTCAATCTTGAACCTTGTGAAATACCAGCAGCTAAACTACTAGATAGGCACGTGTATAACTGTGTTTCAGATATGGACAATCAGTTTGTCAAAAGTGATACACAGGTTGAACAGTTTGAATTAAACCATCCAAATACAGTGTCCCCAACACCATGTTATCAATTAAAAGAGAATTTTGAATGTGAAAACAACACTTAATATAATCAGATTAGTACCTGAGACATCACCCTTTTCTTAAATTGAGAGAACTTTGGTTGTTTCGTATTGAATATTGATTTAACTTAGTAATATAATTACATCGGGAATTCGGAGCGGTCTAAAGGCGTTGCACTTTGAGTCTGAGTTAGAGATAGCGCAGATTCAAATAGTGTCTGTAACCGAAGCACTTTTTATCAGTACCATTGATCTTGCAATGTATCGACACTCCCCTTTATTCTGTTTGAAAAGATCCTCGCACAGGCCAGTGGCCCATGAGGACAAACAGAATAAGGCTTAAAAAGGGGGTCGGCCAGTCCTTTTTTTAAAAAATAAAAGAAGGAAACTGATATAACCAACAAGAACTATAAATAATTTAGTGCATCATTATTGTGATAAATAACAGTGTAAGGTATAAATTTACTAAATAAATCTGTCATAGAATTAAAATTTAAATAATATGTACGATTCATTGGATTATTAAATATGAAGAGAATTATATTTTTATGAAGGTAAAAGCGTTATGTAAAATAACTAAACAAGAGTGCAATGTATTATTGATTATTCATTTTTATTGATATAACCCATCCAATTTGTACTGTTTAATATTCGCCATTGAAACAATCGTTATATTTTCTACCCTGATTGGCTGTACCGCCCATCAGATCCATCTATTTATAGAACGATGCACGGCTTGTAATTGCATTCGATTTAGCTAAACGTATTAGTGGGTAATACGTGGCCACACTAAATGGGCGATTATGGCGAAGCCCGTGGTTCCGTAAATCAACATTAATACATTAGTTCAAACAACAAGAGATCTATTGGCTTATCGTCGTGCAGTCAGCCGCGCTCTCGCCGCTAAATCCCCGCCAAATAAAATATTTGCGCCGACGTATAATAATTGAACGTTTGCGATATTTGATACGATATGGTTTTACAATCGGTTCCAGCTGACGAGAATCGGTTACTAATAACGAGAACATGTGGTTTTGCTGTAGTGAAGTCATTGAATTACTTTTACTAATCGAATTTTGTTATGATGATCTTCACTTATTACAGATTGACATTGGTAACGATAACGTTTGGCAACGCTGTTGTCTAGGAGCCGAAAGTCAATTTGCACTGTACAAGCACACAATCTTGTGTTTCTTCAAATCGATAAAGGAATTTTTCCTAAGGAGTGAATTTATAGTCAGCCTCAAAATAGAAAAGTATCTAAACGGTTTAAAAGTATCAAACGATTTTATTTTTTATTAAATTTGTTAAGCTTGATATATTCGTAAAGGACCATCACACAAATAAATAATAGTTTTATAACCGTCAATTAACTACTTTAGATAAAGAGAATACAAATCTGGACTTTCAGACAAAAAATGGGCCCTTTTGTTGGTGTGGTTGGTCATCTAAAAGCTGACGCTGATTTTATATTAACGTATGTGTATGATAGTTGGTTTTAAGTTTGTCAAGCTAAAGAAAATTATCCGAAAAACTAGTTGTTTCTTATTTTTATTCTTTCTTTACCTGCCCATTCCGACTAAAGAGAACAAATTCCTCTATCGATTTCACGAGAAAACGTGTTGTGTACTTATGCAAAGTAAATTGGCTCTTGGCTCTTATATTTTACACTAAACAGGATGCTTCAGATCACACGTGCAGTATGTATAGGAGACAAAATAAACCGATTTGCATGATTCAAAGGTTTCAACCGATTTAAAGGTCTATGTACTACGAGAATTTTGGATAGTTGGAAATCACATTGTAGAATCATTTGTAATCAATTGCAATTTTATGGAGTTTCATATGATTTTAAGAGATACAATTACACCGGCTTTACATAATTGTATTGGGTCAAAGTTATAACACAGTAAGGTATCAACGGGAACTATGTAAGCTGCTGGACATGTTCCCAATCTTTGGATAAGACGTAGGGGAAAAATTGAGTGGCCACCTATTTTACCAGATCAAAACCCTTTAGATTTCTTTTTATGGGATAATTTAAAGCAAAGGTTTTACATAACTAAGCCTGATAACACACAAGAACTAATTCATAGCATAAATGAAAAAATTGGAAAATACTTTCAGATTTGTTACAAAATGTCACTGGTATTTACCACAGATTTGGATATTGCCAACAGACACATTGCCAAGAGAGCATTCTGAACACTTACTGTAACTATCAGTGCTTGTTTTTTAATTTAACTAAAATAAATTAGTGTTATTTGTAAAAAATAGAATAGTATCTATTATATAAACTTGCATAATTTAAGAGAAACTTTAAAACACTGATTTACTGGATAGGGTCCGATTGCTTTTGTGGTCCGAATTACAGCATTGTGTTTTACTGAAAAAGACCTTTAATTTGATGTACATCTCGAATTATGCTCTAATTTAAGAAATTCTTCTGACTTCTTGCGGGTCATGCCCCTGATGAGATAAAAACCTGATAATCTTATAAAAATTAGATTTTTATGGGTAATATTGATATATTCCAACTCATTGTTTTACAAGAGATTGCTATAAATGTATTAAAACGTTATGGGACTTTCAAGCACACTGTACAATTATCATTTTAATCATAACACCGGAAAGTCGTATGCAACCGGAAACAAACTAGGCACCAACTTGAAAACTCTAGCCGTTCGTCCAGTTCCCTGTTACAGATTAAACCCATAACTCTAGCCGCTGGCGCGTTGTATTTGACAATTGCTGGTCTGCGTTTGAGTTACTGGCTACAAATGCAATAACAATAAATCTATTTACCGCATTATTGAGAACATTTAGCCCCTCATAAGCGTTTCTTATTGAAATTTTTCATGTACTAATACTTTTTATTGGTGTAATAAACGTTTATTTAATTAAATTTGCTATATTTATATTGCTTTTTACCATTTAAGATGTACTTACATTGGATACATCATTGAGTTTCAAGAATTGAAAGTTTCTATTGCAAATCAAAATTAAATAGGTACCTTTTGAGTTGCTTTAATCGGTGTTTTTTTTTTCAATGAATTCATTCAACAGTTTTTTGCATTACTATACATAATCTTTTATTACAAAAACCCTAAACTTAATTTATCAGCCACTACAAATGAATGAGGATTAAAACGAGGTACCGGGTATTTATAATTGCATATCGGAGTCTTAGCACTTTTTAGTCAGTTTTAAACTTTGAGTTGTAATGAATGCATATAATATAGTTTAATAATGTTTATATAATTTGTTCGAATGCAATTCCATATTTGAGACCTTGCTTGGAGGAATTTTATTGTCAAAGGAGATCAGAAGGAGGAGAAACTGTTGGGTAAGGTAGATGGCTAAGTCTGTAGAGTAAAAATTCAGTTATACATGACTCGTGCTCCCAGGAATCCATATACTAAGGGAAGTTTGATGACTGAAAGTGTAGAATGACCAAAAGGTATACTGAATCTAAATTCCTGTTTATCTGGATATACCATTAAATCTGGATTTTTGGAACCATGACCACAATAAATTAGAATACCTAAAGGGATGTATCATGTTGGAAGTTCCTGAAAGTATAAGAATTTCTAAATTATAAAGTCCCATAAAAAAGTGGGTGAATTTGGAGAAAGATGGTTTGGTGTCAGGGATGAGGTTGTTATAAACAATGAGAAACATTGAAAGGCAAAAGACCTCTATTACAGGAGATGTATTAAGTACGTTGGGATTTCTACGTGCACGAAAGACTGCGTGCGCTTCGACGTAAAAGCATTAGAGTATCTCGCTAAAATTCATGTAGTCTGGACGATAAAAAAACCTACAGGTTCGAGGGAAATTAATGACAGTTAAAGTCTAAAGTACTCCTGGAGATACCCCTAATATGAGATACTGCGATCCATACCGCAGGAATCTATAAATTAACACATTTAGTAATGTTGATATTGTTATCCGTAGAATCAATAGTCTTACCAACCATTTTTTTTTTTTTTTTTTTTTTTTTTAAGGAGAAGCCAATCTCCTTTTTGCCTTATTCTGCCCATCCTCATGGGCTACTGGCCTGTGCGAGGATCTTATCAAACAGAATAAGGAGGAGAGTCGATACAGTACAAGGTCAATTGTACTGATAAAAAGTGCAACGGTCACAGACAGGATTCGAACCTGCGCTATCTCTAACTCAAACTCAAAGTCCAGCATCTTAGACAACTCGGCCATCGGCACAATATATTTACAAAATTTACCGGAACTTTATTTTTAAATTCAGAAGATATAAAATACATTAATTGTAAGCCCTGACTCTTCAGGGCCTCTCACTCGAGGATCTGGCACAATTTCTGTTATTTCTGTGTATCCGCTTGGTGTCTCGATAACGAACTAACCTATAGACTTGCAATTTTGCATCAATATTACTTTCATTCAATATCATGAAACAATATTGTTTCAATGATCGTATATGCTTAGTCATAGAACAGTCATATGATATTGTAACACATGACATTAGCAAATGTAGCCTAAATAACAATAAAATATATAATCTATGAGTTTTAAGATTTTTCCAAACTATACGTCCACACAACAAGAATGACGTCTAAGATGGTGCACGTCCATAAATGAGATTTGGCTGTGCGTCATTAAAGCCTATCACTCAGTGAGCTGGCATAATTATTTTTTTGTGCCAGGGATGTAAATATTTCTGTCGCATAATATTGTCTGTATAAAATCTCCACATAAAATCTCATGAATAAATTAAATTATATATATATATATATTAAATAAATTAAATTATATATATATAATATATATATATATATATATATATATATATATATATATATATATATATATACACATTTATATATCCAGGATTACTTTAGACTTTTAACTGCTATTAATTTCCCTTGAGCCAATACGTTTTTATATACAGGGTGTTCAATAAAAGTGTTCCAATACTCTGGGATTTTGTTCTACACCACAAATGAGCAAAAAGGTTCATATGAAGGTATGCCCTAAAACCTTTTGTTTATTTTCTATCTGTCTGTATGTGTGTTTTTTTATTGTTTTTATTATATCTTCTGAATTAGTTAATGTACAGTTATAAAACTTGAGAAATATATGAACACACTTAAAGAAATTTATACGAAATTATTATATTTTTAACCAATTAAGATAGTTATAAAACTTGAGAATTGTATTAACCTCTGGTAAGCCTTTTGAAAATAAATATTTACAAAATCCTATTAACCGTCTCAAAACGACGTCTGTTAAAAATGTTTAAATATAATAACAAAGGAACCGGTATATTTTGCTTTATTTGACTTTATTTCCGAAAAGGTCTACGAAAGGTTAATATAATTGTCAAGTTTTATAACTGTATCTTAACTAATTAAGAAGATATATATATATATATATATATATATATATATATATATATGACAATAATTATCACTAGGGATACGAGAGAAATATATCATAGTTCGTATATTTACGATAAAATATTAATATAAAAAAAATTATTGATTTTAAAATATTAGAATAGCAAAGATAAATTTTAATAAATTGATGAAGACATTGCTGCCTTATAATATATGAAAACCTTAAATTATATCATATTACATTAAATAGAATGTACTTATATAGTCGAGTCATATAAGTAACAAACTACTATACTGACATATTTGACTTTATAGAAAACGATAAAATTTTAAAGATTATTAGATTCCCTCTGATTTTACATATCAGTGTGGCCTAAATTAGACTGCTAGTCATTGAGTAACTAAGAGATCGGTATGTGGTAGCTATCGAAAACAAAGATCACGAACAGGTGCGTGCCAACTGATCATATTGTTGAGTCACGCGTGACTCGTCCTACATTAGTACCTCATGTCTGCTACAGTTTGTTACGCTTGTCTCCTACTCATATCCTTCCACATCGTAAGTTTTATTTTTTGAATTAATAAAGCAATTTTTAAATAAATATTCGACTAAACTAACACGACTACTTTCAAAAAGCTTTTTGTATGTTTTGAATGGTATGGATATTATGGTTTAAATCGTTTTATAAACTAAAAATACATGCACGTTCATCTAATTCCATTAAGTGCCTTTTCATTTATCGCAAGTGTTAGTTACTGAATTTTTTTTTTCAAACTGAAAAATTACCTCTAACTGATTTTTGTAATTATAACATTAAAATTATTAGCATTAAATTTGAATAAACACATATGATGTAGCAGTGATGTCAAAATTTACACGTATTTAAAATTTGATTATAGTTTTTGGTTACAACAATAAGAGATAAATCACCATCAATGAGATTCAGAATACCCAATATACACACTTCTACCAACCAAACCGATATAACGGGATATAAATAGATTACAGCATAACGAAAGATTACCACAACATGGACATACAAATCAATATACAAAAGAACAGAATGTCTTTACCTTGACACTCCCCTTTCAGTAGTGTTCTTCCTTGGCTAAAAATGTGACAACCAACCAATTCTTTCTAGGACTTTTTCAAGAAGAGGTATCGCACAGACTGGTAGATGAACTGACTTTTGACCTTTTTAGCCTCCTTTCAGTAGTGTCTTTCCTTGGCCCAAGATGTCTCTAGTAACCAAATTTCTCTAGAACCTATGTAACAAGAGTTACCGCACAGACAGATACATGGATTGACCTTTGACCTCTTTACCCTTCTTTCAGTAGCGTTCTTCCTCGGCCGAAGATGAACCTAGCAACAAAATTTATTTAGGACCTTTCCAAGTGTTATTGCACAGACAGATGGACGGATTGACCTTTGACCTTTTTACACTCTTTTCAGTAGCGTTCTTCCTTGGCCAAAGATGTTCCTAGCAACCAAATTTCTCTAGTACTTTTCCAAGAAGAGTTATAGCACAGACAGTTAGACAGATTTGATCTTTTACCTTTTTATCTTCCTTTCAGTAGCTTTATTCTTAAGCCAAATATGTACCTAGCAACTAAATTTCTCTAGGACTTATCCAACAAGAGTTATCGCACAGGCAGATAGGGGGATTCACCTTTGACCTTTTTACCCTCCTTTCATTAGCGTTCTTCTTTGGAAAAAGCCATACCTAGCAACCAAATTTCTCTAGTACTTGTCCAAGAAGAATTATCGCACATATAGGTAGACAGCTTTGATCTTTTACCTTTTTATCATCCTTTCAGTAGCGTTCTTCCTTGGCCAAATATACACCTACCAACCAAATTTCTCTAGGACCTTTCCAAGAAGAGTTATCGTACAGACAGATGGACGGATTGACCTTTGACCATTTGATCCCAATATCAATTCAGATCTCACTTGAACCGGTATAAGTAAAACTATGTAGAAAGTTTCAAATCTGTGGAATCTATCTATGAAAAGTTATCGCACAGACGGACAAACGATAAGGGACGTGATATAAGAAGGTCTAGTAGGGTCCTTAATCATTAAGGCCTAATTCCGATAGTTATTAAGTCATTACTAAATTATGGCTATACAGGTTGTCCACCTTAAGTAAGTCCACCTTAATCACTGTAACTTTAACATTTTTAGCGAAATATGCTATATTTTTTTACAATTCAAATTTCATTTTGAAACGTTTCTCCATATTTTTTATATATTTGTTGAGGGTACACTGTGGTGTGGCTGTTGCCAGAACCTACCAGGATGTCGGAGCTTATGGTGTCCTCCAGAACAGCCGCCACCTCCAGTCGCTGGTGGTGCACCTTGCCCACCAACGCTGCTAGGCCGTGTGGAGGGAGCGGTCGGTGACGTCATGAGGTACCTGCAAGAAGTGGCTTGTGGAGGTTACAGGCAGCTGCAGCATACCTTCAACCCCTACCGCAACCTCCGTCAGTGACCTCTTCAGCCTTCAGTCTCACGTATGGTTTGATGTTTTCGTTTGAGAACACAACCTAGGTTTTCGTGAAATCTTTAGAGAAATTTCAACAAAGAAAGGACTCAATTGTTATCAGCGCTGATTTTGGCAGTGGTTCAAATGATAGGGTAGCTTTTGGTACCCTAAAAAAGCAATTGTGAATTGCTTAATGATAAATTTTTTCACGACTCGTATTTTGTACTTAGACACTTAAACAATCGTCTAACACGTAAATTAAATATATAGGCCTAATGGTTTTCATAAAGACGATACCAGTGTGAACCAATTGTATAAAGTGACTAGGATTGGTAACTAATTTCTTAATCTCGATGGCTGAAGCTAGTATATGTTTATAGGAACTATAAACAGGCATTTTGTGCTCTCAGAGACCCTAATTATTTTCCCCAAGACAAAATAATTTAAAGAATTGGCTACCCTTATTAGATTTTATATAATCATTTATTTTCAAGTGACTTAATAGAAAATATTTATAAATGGTAAAATTATATTCTTCTTTATTATTCTTACATTATAAAAATGCGAAAACTAAAAATGGTTGTTTTTCAAAGGAAAAAGCTATTCTTACTATTATGTTACTACAACATTGTTGGTTTTTAGTTTTTGATATAAACGGAATATGACCTGTCAATTATATTATTTAATATTTGAACCCTTTTCTACCATTATATTACGAATCTTGTCAAAATTAGGGCAGTTGCCGATTTATTTATTTCTCAGACAATTTTCTTCATTTCATGATAAACTAGGTTCTGTTCTTAAAATTACAATTTAACTCTTGTCTACCGGCCAATTGCCATGTTAGATGATAAAAAGCATTTCAACTTTCATATCGGTTCTAAATAAATTTATAATATTAAATAAGAACTATTAAGCACCGTTGTTTAAAGAAAATTGTATTTGTTAGATTATAAATTAATAATGTAATAAACTGAAATGTTTTATGACAGTAAAAAAGGTTTTATTATCATCCTGCATGAAAGATATACGACACGGTAGGAAATACGTACTTAGATTGTGCAATGCTTTTCCTACCTTATCACTTTATTTCCCAGGCTCGTCATTCAACGCTCTCGGATATGCAGTTAAGCATATTCCTTATGCATATATTGAACGTTATGCATTATTTTGATGCATTTATTATATTTTGGTGATAGCTTATTACGTACTGAAATACCTACATACATGAGCATTGATTAATAATTTCATTAACATTTCAAAATCTAATAATCGTAGTTTTTCTTTTCTTATACCTTTGTCAGCACAATGTATTATTAATTTACTACGTGCAATGAAGTCTTTACTATAGTGAAGTCTTATATAGAGTATACATAAGTTCTTATACGCCTGAAAATATTTTAAACGGATTGAAATATCAATTTACAAACTTAACCATAGTTAAAATATACTTTTGTAGATTTTTTGCGGGATACAAAGATGTTCATCCCCATTTCAAATGGGGGGTAGAAGGGGGTTACTTTAAATCTTCAATCCCTATCTTGGGAAATTGAATTTTAAATATCGATTCAATAGAAACATAGTGATATAAATGAAACATCTCTAAGACGTTCCTAGCAAAATGTATTGACATATAACCCCTTCCATTGTGATGGCACCAAGCAAAAAGTGTCTAAGTTACCTCTTACAAAAACTATGCTCAAAAAAATTAGATACTACGTAAAGGGATAAACTGAGAATCTAAAAGACATACTGAAAGGAATAATGCACATAGTTTTGATATGTACAAGATATTAGCACTGTCCTAATTAGATTATTATTTTTACGTTATTTGCCCATAACCTGCTAGAAACACCGTAGAGATGATTTCCTTGTGTCGTTGTATTTATATTGAATATACCTTTAAATTGGCATGTAACCAAATAGGAGTTTAATTAGGAAATTTAAACAATCGCCTTTGAAATGCAAACCCTCCACAATCCTCAAAACATTTTTTATTATTGTTAAGGTTGTAGATTGATATCTTAAAACGTTTGGAATATATCCAGGCGTATCAGGACTTAATTTATACACTATATATTTATCGCAGCTCAGGGGTTATAACCACGCTAATTGTACACACGAAAAAATCGTTTTGCAACACATAGTAAGTGGTGTAAATTCAGTCGTATTTGTCTATTTATAATAATTTTAGCATATTTCTTAATACAAATTTCTAGATAATTTAGAAAATAATAAGGAAAAGGACATTGATTTTGATTTATTTAAAATGAAATTGAAAATGAATTTTTATAATAATATACCGGATTATAATTAACAAATATAATATTGTTTAAATAGCATAATTTCCGTTTGCGCTACATTTTTATTTTTATTTTTTTAGTGCAATAATTTTGTACGTATGAAAAATTATTAATCCCAACGAGAAACAGATTCCAACAAATTGACTTAATAGTGATCAGCATGTTTTAGAAAAAAATATTTTTACACAGGTTCAAAGGGTAGTAAAGATTGTCCGTATATTTGTACACATCAAATCAAATCACATGAAATACACAGCCCTGCCGCTGTGCCTGACAAACGGTCATGTTTTCACAGCCTCACGGCGACACCGCGGATTAATTTCTCTCATAGACAATGGACGCCCCCCATACCATTATTGCAGCGACGAGATTCTACACAAATGCTAACCCCTTCCCGCAGACCCCGGTTATTCTCATGAATTATTCGCAGTGCTGATCGTGGGTCGGACTTCCACTCCATTGCATCTCTTATTCTAGGGATGGCCAGATTTTCCAGGAGTATAACCCCCAATAGCGTCCCCAGCTAGGTGTTACTTTGTGCACTGCGTTGCTAAACCGATGGTAGCAACCGTTTTATCCTGGAGTCACAAAACATTAAACTCTATTCCCGAAGTTGTTTGGGTTATACTAAATTTATTCGGCCAAAAAAGTTTTTATTCCCGTATTTTGAATCCGTATACAAATTCGGAGAAAATAAAATATAAAATATTTCCAACATTGTTTAATATGAAAATGATGCAATAAAATTATTACAGTAGAACCCCTCATATCCGGCCTCGGTTTTACCGCACCTCGGTTTATCCGGCCACTTCCCGGAAGCCAATATCGAAATTTATTTACCACGGCTTGCAGACGCGCAGCTGCACGCACTAGTCTCCAACGACTCTTGCGTTATTTTGGTGTATCTATTTGTTTACATTTTCCTGTGTTGTCCTCAGTTGAGCTAATAGGTTTAACCTGTAAACAGTTCGTTGATTATTTCCAGTGCGGTTAGTACAGTACAGTACAATTGTTTTGTTTCGTCAAGTGCTGTGTACTGTAGGTTGGTTTATCCGGCCGAATCGTTATCCGGCCAGGGGCTCGGTCCCGTGGTGGCCGGATATGAGGGGTTCTACTGTAATACGAAAATATTCCAAAATGAAGTCTACAGCTTTCACCCAAAATTCAAAAATATTTGTCTACTACAAACTTTTCATGAATATTATTAAAAAATGAATAAAAGCCTTTTCTACAAGCGTTCCTCAAGAACTGGTTTTCAGGTCAGGCCAATTCAAATCAAATCTAACTGATTTCTAACTGCGTCTTTTACATTTTTTTTAAGGCAATTATTGGAAAGAGACTTCAGGAAAACAGGGAGGGGGGATACAATGTCGGCCCTGAATACGAAAATCTTTTTCAGCCTAACTAAAACTTCTCTCTATGGAAGTGAAGCTTTTGGTCGAGGCTTATTAAATAAATACATAAAGCTATTTATTACATTATCTTATTTCTATTTTATAGCTACTGGAGAATCGGGGAAAATGACTAAAACTTATATTTTGAGTTATTTCGTTATTATTTTGAGTCTTTAAAATTGTGCAATTAAGAAAAACATATATATTGACTATGACTTATGTTTTAGAAGCTAACAAACCATCTCATCTGTTATGTCAACATTCTGTAGTGAGACGAGTTTGGCTATCAATTATAACATAAGACAAAATACCTCATCAGGTGATAAACATCAAAGAAAACTCATTCATTAATGTTGGTAAACTAAAATTGCCTCGATATTAACATTTGAACTCTAATGCTAAGATATCTAGCTATTTCCAATTGTTTTGAAAAATCCATCCTGTCTTTTGACTGTTTCAAAATATCAAAGCATTTTAAAGGCCATTATAACTTACTTGCATGTTTTTGTGCAATTAGAGTCTGTGCCAAGCAATAAGTAAATAAGCTTTTACATTTGAATATGTATAAACACATAGTTCTGGGAAAATCATCTGTATCCACTATACTATTATTCTATATGCCTATAATTTTTATCATTACTACTCATACTTTTTTTTGGACCCCCAAACAACAATATTTAAATTGTGAATATTGAATTTTGCGCCAGTTCGCCTTCCTCTTAGTCCTGAATGTGACGCTGTCCCAGACTTGATTCCTGGAATCTGGAGTCAAGTCCATCTGAAGACATCCAAAGAAAATGTGGCCAGCAAAATAGTTAAAAACGAACTCTTTAGATAGTTTTGACATAAGAAATACCTATAAAAATATAAATATATTAATCTATAATGAATGATACTATTCACAAGCTCAGTGTGTGTAGTAAATTATCTATAATCACTAATATCTAAATTTTAGTATCAGAGGGTTTTGAACAGTTGAACAGCATCGGGACTAAAAAGTGGTACATATCAGTGATGATACAATTACCAAGCTCGGAGTAAAGTATCACATTATTATTGATCTGTAATATCTAAATTATTGGACAAAAGGTTTTTGAACAGTGGAACAACCTCAGGACTACAAAGCGGTATATTCGGTAATGATACGATTCACAAGCTCGGAGTAAATTACCACATTATTATTGATCTTTAATATCTAAATTATTGGACAAAAGGTTTTTGAACAGTGGAACAACCTCAGGACTACAAAGCGGTATATTCGGTAATGATACGATTCACAAGCTCGGAGTAAATTACCACATTATTATTGATCTTTAATATCTAAATTATTGGACAAAAAGTTTTTGAACAGTGGAACAACCTCAGGACTACAAAGCGGTATATTCGGTAATGATACGATTCACAAGCTCGGAGTAAAGTATCACATTATTATTGATCTGTAATATCTAAATTATTGGATAAAAGGTTTTTGAACAGTGGAACAACCTCAGGACTACAAAGCCGTATATTCGGTAATGATACGATTCACAAGCTCGGAGTAAAGTACCACATTATTATTGATCTGTAATATCTAAATTATTGGACAAAAGGTTTTTGAACAGTGGAACAACCTCAGGACTACAAAGCGGTATATTCGGTAATGATACGATTCACAAGCTCGTAGTAAAGTATCACATTATTATTGATCTGTAATATCTAAATTATTGGACAAAAGGTTTTTGAACAGTGGAACAACCTCAGGACTACAAAGCGGTATATTCGGTAATGATACGATTCACAAGCTCGGAGTAAAGTATCACATTATTATTGATCTGTAATATCTAAATTATTGGACAACAGGTGTTTGAACAGTGGAACACCTCAGGACTACAAAGCGGACTCACAAGCTCGGAGTAAAGTACCACATTATTATTGATCTGTAATATCTAAATTTTTGGACAAAAGGTTTTTGAACAGTGGAACAACCTCAGGACTACAAAGCGGTATATTCGGTAACGATACGATTCACAAGCTCGGAGTAAAGTATCACATTATTATTGATCTGTAATATCTAAATTATTGGACAAAAGGTTTTTGAACAGTGGAACAACCTCAGGACTACAAAGCCGTATATTCGGTAATGATACGATTCACAAGCTCGGAGTAAAGTATCACATTATTATTGATCTGTAATATCTAAATTATTGGACAAAAGGTTTTTGAACAGTGAAACAACCTCAGGACTACAAAGCGGTATATTCGGTAATGATACGATTCACAAACTCGGAGTAAAGTATCACATTATTATTGATCTGTAATATCTAAATTATTGAACAAAAGGTTTTTGAACAGTGGAACAGCCTCAGGACTACAAAGCGGTATATTCGGTAATGATACGATTCACAAGCTCGGTGTTTGGACTAAATTATCATATTATTTATAATCCACTTACCGGATGGCTGAATGCGTCCATTTAACTTCCAATAATTGAGGAGCGTAGAATACCATTGTTGGAACAGAGCAGTCCCCTCCCATTTCAATTACTCGTTTAACTTTTGAGCGGATTTTATTTAAAACGTGTGTGTGTGTGTGTTTTTATTAAAAAGCGGGACGTGCTCTGGCGTGAACGTGACTGTTTGTTGTTATTCGAGGACAAGTAGAATGCGTGGTGATTGCTTTAAAATCGCGTCATAAATGACACACGGTGCCAAGCTGACTACGTGATCTACGTGATCACAAGATCAGTCAGCTGATTGCTGGGATCATACAGTTATGCTACCAGAAGCAATTTAGAAGGTTTTACGGTCTGAGGCTCGTTGATTAGCATCGTTAACGATAAAATAGTTTTTATAACAAGGTAGAAGTACGCCACACCACGTGTCGCGTAACAGGATGCATGCACAATTTCGCACAATATACACAATTGCACAATATATAGCTACACGATTTATACTTCGAATGTGTAAAGGTTATGTGATTGTTATAAATTTATTAACAGTTCCGCTTTGTTCTCGATGCCATCATGATTATATATAATGTAATTTTAAATTTATATTTTTAAATTTTACACTAATGCTCAGCCAAATCCCATGGTGACATGAACCTTTATTAAAATTTATTACAGCTCATTTAGAAATGAAGCATCATGCAAGTTCCAATATAGAATATCATGTCGGTTCGTTTTCAACATATCGTGTATCGACAGTCATAGACACAAAGAGAAAGAAATGAAATTGTTTCTGACCCTCGAATGATTACATCATTCAACAATATTAGGAGAAATCTGGTTATAAATGTTTCTTGATGTATTTTATTTTAAACACAAAATCTAATACTTATTATCTTTAGCGAATCATTCATGAAGCTAGAAAAAATTTTTGTCTGTCTGTCTGTTGGTCTGGCTGCTCCATATCTCAAAAACCTAATTTTTCATGAATTTTCATTGATATAATAGCAATACTGATTTCGGTGACAGAGCATATCACGCCATTGGATTTGGCTGATCGTCAGCAAATATTTTTATATAAGTCTTATGGGTAACCATAATCGTAATGAGAAAATAGCAGAATAAATAAATTTCTAAACAAGCTGAGCATAATCGTATGAGATTTTAACAAGTGACATATTAATACCTGCACAGTATTCATATATTCATAAAATGAAAAGAAAAACAATAATAGGGTAAAAAGCAACCTTAAAAGATCAGATATTTCAGCACACCCCTCACTTGAAGCACCCTCTCTACCTCACCAGAACTATCTTTTTGTCAGTCTATAGAGAATATAAAATTGTTTTTTTCCTGTGTTATGTATGTCTCCTTATCTGATCAAAGGATATCCAGAGGAAAAATTAGCTATGGGCTTGAAATTATATTTGCAATCGTAACGAAAAACCTTGTTTTAAAAAGGCTAGACCGAATCTATATTCATAATCAGTATTTTGATTGATAATATGAAAATTCCACACTTTATAAACACTTGAAATCAATTTCAATTAATTTATGAAAGTATTTCAGTCCTTTTCTTGAAACTTTATCACTTTCTTCAATACAATTTATTAATAATTTAAAATATTTACATAAATTAATCATACTTTCAATAGTAAGGATGTGTAAAATTAAAATAAATAAACTATCATTATTTTTAAGTTACATTTTTATATTTTATTTCATATATTTAATGTTAACAAATTTTATTGACTATTTTTTGGGGTCCTTTTTATTCAACAGTATCCTTAAAATAAACTTATATGTGAAAACAAAAATTATTATCGCGCTGATAAATGTAGATATTGTTTGAGGAAAGATTTTTGAGGAAACTATGTCTACTTTGTCATTGGGAAGCGCCCCTCTGGCACGAATTGTTAAATACAGTTACGAAGCTGAAAGCGGCAGAGGGAGCCTGCTAATAATGTTAGCGAACAAAAAACAGCTGTATCGTAATCGGCTTAAACTGTGTCAGTTACCAACGGCCAACTTCACTTTGTAATGCCTATTGATGAACCAAGGGCTGTTATACACCGTGTGTAGTGAGCATCCGTGTCACTATTAAAAATACTTCTTTCAGCGAAATACGTGGAAACTTAAATTAAAAATGAAACCGAATTTGAAGTGGAACATTACTGTAAACGTTACGTAAATAAAGAGATCAATATTCTGGGCACTCCTTTATAAAATAACAAATGAAATAATGTCAGACGGATACATTGTGACCGTATATATGAGATTTTAGTCATGTTATATATTTTTTATAGTACTTTTATTTAAAGTACTAGCATTTTCCCGCGGCACGCAATTTCATAGGTTTTGCACCTGTATGGGAATTTCTGGTTTGAGTGAATGTGAATTCTATTTCTGACGCCTTTGCCACGGTAAAAAACCTGCCAAAAATTTTATATTTATAGCCATTGTAACTTACTCCGTTCTTAGTTTATTTTTGTTCCATAGTTATCTAGAATCGGTACATTAGTTCAAAGAACAGTGCAGCAAACTTTCATCTATCTTAGTTCTTCCCGACTGTTTTAAAGAAATTTTTCTAATAAAATTCTGATCAATTAATATTTTATGACATTTTTAAGGTAGATTAGGACTTAACTAATCGCTTAAATATAAAATCGGCGTGAAAACTAATGGTTAATCCTTAGAGATGATTACATTTTACAGGCTCTTTCAATTAATATTTCATAGCTTTAGCGGCCAAGATGGGACTTTTTGCTGCTTTAAAACACAAGTGGAGCGTAGCCTAGAGGGATTTTTGAAATAATAATAGGCATATATTCATCGCAGAGATTATAAAAATGTCCGTGAAAAAATTTCAGTACATTCAGTTAATAGTGTACACGTAAAAGAAAAAAAAACAAACTAGACACTTTCGCATTTATAATATTATTAGGAAATGATAACTGTAATAATGACACTGCATTCTATACGTATATTATTATCAATATTTGACATTCTTTAACGAAGCAAGAGTTTGAGAGATTTTTACCATTGTGTACTGTGGCCTATTTTAGATACTTGACTGTGAACACAATATTTAGAATATTATAGATATGTAACACAATACTCGCTAGCTTGTTGTTTAAATTCTTTTACATAATATACTGTAATCAGAACAGTATCAAGCTAAGTGTGCTTCATTGTCCATTACTCACAGCTATTGCACTCATAGCTAGAATAGAATATATATTAAATACATAAACAAAACTTTGTGCCATAACATGAAACTTGGCAAACAGTAAACTATCTTAAAATTTAGGAATACGTGCCAAGTACTAAGCAATATAATTAACTTGGAAACTAAAACTAGGCCAAGAAATGAACGTTTGTGAACAGCAATAGTTAGAACAAGTTTTGAGTAGAGTAATCTCTTGAAGCGCTTTTATAAGCACACTGAAATACCGGGAGAGCTGCCTTAGACAAGTCTCTACAAAGTTTGTCGCCACAGTAAGAGAACAAATGAGCACACACTTTACCTCCTAGTTTCCTCCAATTGTTCTTTATGAAAACTTTTCACTCTTGCTAACAAGTTTAAAAGATTATAACTTTTATCACATCTGTTTCCTTTAACTATTTCGGAGCGCGATGTGACAGTGGAAAAGACAATACTCGGTGTTGTCAACCTACTTATATTCACATGTATACCTACTATTTAGAGTTGTTAGTAGTTAATAATGTATATTGATGTAAAATAGTATTTTCTGTACAAAACATGAAGTACGCCGAATGTTTGGCATTTTTAACTAACAAAATATTCTGATGTTAGGAGTTCTTCAGATAGTGACGAAACATTTTAATTTTCCAAAACCACATTGATCTATGTAAATAATTGTGCATTACTGGATATACCTAGCATAAATTTATGGAATGGAAAATACATAATATCAGGTTTTAGGTAGTTAGCAACTCGAAAAATACCTCAACGTTTATGCTTCGTACGCTGAAACTCAAAATGTTCAAAAAACCACGTAATCTTTACTTTTTATAAAGAAAAACATTAAGTTCAAAGTTTTATACTTTATTTTTATAAATCTCAACAAGTTTTAAGTGCAATTCTTGTGGTTTAGTTGCAAACTCTTTATAGGGATGAATTAGGACATCAATAGCTAATGAGTATGCATTGTACCAGAATCTCTTTCGCCATTTTGATACTTACATAGTAGCAAAACATTATTTTGGAATAAAATAAACATGATAAAAAAAGATGTGAGAACCTGCTTGTAATTCCAAAGACGCAAAGAGCTGAAAACGATGGTATATGAATAAGGTTAGTGATGATCCATGTCATTTTATCTTTTTCTACATCTTTATTATATATATATATATGTATTTTAATTATATTTCTTAAAAATTCTAGTTTGCAATTTGATGAATTCTTTTTACTGTGTATAAGGCTTTTATTGTTCTTTTGTAATATATCGGCTTGTTAGACAATTGTAAAAGTAACTGAACTAACTCTTCTAATAAAAATATTGATACATTACAGTCATTTTTAAATAATTTACATTAATGAGTACGTCATTAAGTCTAAACTGTATAGAATACTTCTCACTCCCTTCTCAATTTCATCCAAAAATCACAATATTTCCGATTTTCCAGTCATCGGAACAATACATTGGTATTTGCTAGCAATAACGCTCGGACTGTGATATGATGTGTGATACTGAGCAAAACCTGTCAATAATACTTGGAAACATATAGAAATAAGCAATCATCGTTAAGTCGCACAGCCAATAAAAGGAAATATTATAATGAGCACATGAAAGTAGCTCTGTAACGTTATTTTTATATCCCGCACTCAAGATCTGAATTGCAGCGATGAATTCTTACTTTTCTCCACCTCTCTCTAATTTCTCTGTCTCTCTTTCTCACTGGTCTCTTATTTTAATCTCCTTATTTCTCGTTTTTCCTGATTTCTCCCTTTTCTCACAAGCATGCTTGTTATGGTATTGTGAATTTTTAAAACTACGTTTATTCTTAAAAAAAATAATAAATTAAACCTTCCTTTTAAAGGAGGGATACAAAAATAATAAGTACGGATACATTAATGATCGCGTAAACCTAGCCAAGTGGATCTACTTATAAGAGTATGACTTAAGTACAGTAGTATACATTGAGTTTATTGTAATAACATTAATTGTCATTGATCTTTGAAGTATATTAACACGTTCTAACAAATACTATTTTTAGTACACACAGTCTTGTCACTTTGCGCACGAAAGGCCAGCAACAAGGTTGCAGACACCTCGCGTTAGTTTTGCCGTAGTTTGTCCTCACAACTCGTACAGATGGCCGCGCTACATTCATATGCAGCTCGGCGGCTATATTTGCTTTTGCCTCCCCGATTGGAATTATTTTTAAATTTCCTCTGCGTTATTTAAAAATTCATTTAAAACGTAAAGAAAAAATTAAAAATAATTTAAAATTGATTTCTAGTGAATCTTTCTAATGCAAAGATAAACATACATTATGGAAATTTAACTTTTACACTAGGTTGTTAACAAATATATATATATATATATATATATATATATATATATATATAATGTAATAATGTAGGTGTTTACAGTTATATTATATTCAGACGTGAACTATTTTTAATTTTTCCCAGTTATTAAATTTTTTTACGTAGTCAACCAAAAGTTTGACTACGTAAAGATAATTCTATTTTAAAAAAATCATACATGCCTGTATTCAAGAATAATTAGCACACGTCTTCTAGTAAAACTTTTTAGGTTTCTATCACTTTAGTGAATAGGCCCACTACGCGTTATTCATCTTATTTGCATAATCAATGTTTACTGTAGAGATGAAAAAAATTAAAGGCTAATATAAAATATACTGCTTTAATTAAAAAATTATTTTAAAATAGGTTCCAACACTCACTATTCATTATAAAACAAAGAGAATATTAGAAAATAACTGCTATGATTAGTGGCCAGTGTTGCTAGCCTTACGAGCTATGGGCGTGTTATATCTTGGCCACTACAGCTGGGCACACAAGCTTAGATAATATTATGGCAAAAATTAATCGACGCTTCCGACAAAATGGCGGTGGCCAGTAGAGCTAGCCTTAGGAGCTCCAATGACAAATTATAAATACTGCCTTCGAGAGCAGAGGCTAAACATTCTTATTGAACATCCTGTCATTTTAAGGCCCTCGGTGTGTCCTTTTAGACTACTTAATATGATTTATATGACAGTGAGCAACAGAGAACGTAATATTTATAGCACTTACACATAGTTGTTATATGTATGTAATATGATAAGCGCTTTTAGTTACGCTATACACATAACAGAAAAGCACGCATACTAGCTGTGTCAATCAGAAAATATTTATTGCGTTCTCTTCAACCCCCCTACGTAATTATAACTGCTCCCCTCCATTAAAAGGGTACTTTCCCTCTTTCATCGTAAACTTGATTACTATATAATCATAAATCACAGTGAATTAATTACCAGGAAACAACAGATAATGTTAATGAATCGATTTATGACGGGGTAGATAATTGTAAAACGTGAGTCCATTTTTTAAGTATTGGTCTTATACTAGTTCTATGTGACGACCCCAGCATATAGTCCTAAGACCAGACCGGTAACATCGTATGCGGTCTTAATCAGCCAATTTAAAATATTAAATCATCAGTAATATATTTTATTTTTATTCAGCATAACATTTAATTGTAGTAACGAGTAATGAATATATGCAGCCAGACTTATTAGGTTAAGCAGTGCAGGTGGAGAAGATATATATTTTAATTCAGCACATGAATTGTAAGTCCAAGTCTGTCAGCAGTAAGCCTGGTAATTTTCCATACCCAGAGCAGCTGCGCAGTTACTGGGTGGTAAACAGGCAGGAATTTGCTGAGGTAGCGTCCTGGAACAACGCTGCTCCCTGGAGTTCGTTGTTCTGAGTCGCAGTCGTGCCAGGGTTTTGAACGCGTCAAGCTCGCGTGAAATCGCTCTCTCGCTCTCTCTCTCTCTCCCGTTCTAAATTTGTAATTGTTCAACTGATTCTAAATTATGCAATAAAATTCAAATTGTTTTCGCAATAAACTAAATTGTTTTATTTGGCCAACCGAGGAGAGAATTTTTATTACAGCAACCTGGGCTAGATTCCATCACCGTGTCCGCATTAGAACCCGAGAACTTTTAAAATTAAATTACGTGTGGTCGTCACGCCACATATTTGGTGTCAGGTGTGGGGTTGGTAAAATTCTGTGGGGTTGTGTCAGTTGGTTCTGTCGGTCGGTTCGTCTTTCTAAAAATAAATTAGTGTTTCTTTGTTTCGTTGAAGAAATCGAAAAGTTGGTGCAAGAAGCCGGGACAAGGATGATGGGTAAGTAATTTTTATTCTGCCCGTAGAATAATGCTAGCCTAGAAACTGTTTATAAAACGTAATATTTGAAATTGTTGAAATCACGAGGTGACTAAGTCAAAGGTAATTTAATGTTTTAAATTTAAAACTAATTGAAAACTTTTTTGATTGATTTTTATAATTTTTATTGAATTTTAAAGTAATACTTGTAATAGAGACGCCATATTGGCTGAGAACAATAGACGCTAATAGTCCGCCATACTTGTTGTAAGCTCCCACAATTCCATTCGACATTACTAACTAGTTATATTCTTTGTTAGGCATTCGGTTGTCGATTACTTGAATCTCGACAATCGTTATTTCGGTAGTTGTGAATAATTGAGTAGTTATTCGGTAGTACTCTGTTTTGATTGGACTAGTCCCTCAGTAGTTCAATTCTTATACCTGATATTGATCAAAAATAAACGTACACTCTAAGGTTTTAATGTACTGATTTAACTGGTAGTTAAAACCTGATTAACCTAAATTAACTGCTTCTAAAACTAACTTAATTATACAAATTAGTTGATAACCTAACCTTTCTGACTTGGTTAGGCTAACTCAAAGGTACCGGTACAGGGCAGGAGGCTAACCACGTTGTGAGAGAAGGAAGATAAGGGGTAGTAGTCATTAAAGGGAAGTGAAATAAATTATAAATTTAAATATTTTTGAAGAATTAACGTTGGACTTGGTTATATTTTGTTGAAACTTTGGGAACTTGTTCATCTGATGATAGTTAAATTGTAATTAAACTTTAAACTTTTGATTAACTTTAAAGTTTTGACTTTTGATTTTTTATTATGGTTTAAATTCTTCCTCTCGTCCGTGGTGGAACCAGCAAACCCTGATTGAGTTAGTTTGCTAAGTTTATTTACAGGCACGAAGAAAGAAGATTAAATTTTGTGGAATAGGTTTCGACATTCGTGATGAATTGTATGATGAATTGAGTGATAGGTAAAAAGGTATTTTAAATATTTTTTGGGTAATTTGAAGGAAAAGTAAATATTGAAATATTGGAATTATTCTTTGCTCAGACATAGTAGGTTGTCTTGACTTAGAATAAATCGTGGTGTAACTTCGTATTTGATTAGTGTTCAGGACTTAGACAAAAAGTGGATTGATTAGAGCTGAATTGAAAGTTGATTGATTGATTGCAAGTCGATAAATTAAAATTATTTCTTGATTTTAATTACTTTTCACAAACGGGAGAGAGCACATAATTATTTAATTGAAAATTTAATTGAGAAAAATCTTTTAAAATTATTTTTGGAAAACTAAGTTGGGACTTGTCCACTTTTTGAAAGTAAGTGTGCCTGAACTGATTGACAATGGCTGGTCGCGTTAGTATTGGAGGGCAAGAAATGGACCTCCAGGAAGCCATTGATGCGGTAACTGAACGGTTGGAGACTCTTGGTCATGCTAGGTTGGATCGAAGTGACCACCTGAACACCATGTTGGAGGAAACTTTGCGAGGTCATACAGAACGACCTACGTTCGACATGGTAGGCTCGATCACTCCCTTTGATGGAGGAAAGCCGGAGGCTGTTCTCCACTTCTTTGAAAGTATCGACAATGTCGGTGAATTAAGTCATTGGGGAAACGACGAAAAATTAAGGGTTGCTAAATTGAGATTGGCTGGAACCGCCTTGAGTTTTATTCGATCGGAGGATCAAGGCCGGTTGAGTACTTATGCGGGATTTAAAGAAGTTTTGACACAACGGTTTAGTGACAAAGCTCCGAAAGATTGTTACTTCCAGCAGTTGTCTGTAATACAGCAACGGAGGGGTGAAACGATTGAAGCTTTTGCTGATCGAGTGCGGACATTAAATGAAAAGACAGTGCGAGTCACTGCAAATCCAGAAGTTAATGCTGCACTAAGGGAAGAAGCCGATCGTAGAGCTTTGGATGCTTTTACCCGAGGTCTTATTGGACACGTTGGTGATCAGACGAGACTAAAATTCCCTACTAACATCCGAGAAGCCGTCACTACAGCGGTGGCAATTGATCACATTTTGAAGCAATCGAAAGATCCGTCTCGCGCTACAGATGAACGGAAGGTTTTTCAAACTGACCTTGTTTGTTATCGGTGCCATAATCCGGGGCACACGTCTCGTGAGTGTCGGGACAATAGGGGATTTAGTAGACCCAGTAATGACTCGAGGTGCTGGCGATGTAATAAGCCAGGGCACAGACAAAAGGATTGTCGCGTAAAACTTCCAACCAGCACTCCTAGTGCTAGTCAGTCGGGAAACGGGGCAGGGGCCAGTGGAGTCGCCGCCACCCGTCCCCGAGAGTAAATGAGCCACAACCGCAGGCCAAGGCGACGAAAAGAAATGTAACGACTGGAAAGAACACTTGTGAACCTAGAGTAGGAGCCTTAGTTAAGAGTCGTGAAACCGCCCGAGTAGATAAAGAAATACGAATAGTTCCGGTTGTGAAAGATTTAGCCGAGGAACTAGTTGCCATGGGGCGTGTGGATAATGCCGAGGGAAAGATATTAATTGATACCGGTGCTCAGGTGTCGCTCATCAAACGTGGAGCCGCTGTAGCTCCGATGACAAAGCCTGACTTGATTATCCGGGGAATTTCAGGACGAACTCTGAAGATTTACGGCAGACAAAAAGTGACTTTGATGTTAAAGCCGGGTGTGCCGGTGAAAGGGAACTTTGTTGTGAGTAACCTACCCCGTGGGTATTTAGCCGTGTTAGGTTGTGATATTCTGAAAGAGGGAAGTGCATCGATAGACATCACGGAAGGTGTTCTCCGTATGTCTGGAAATGACATTTGGTTAAATCGGTTGCACAGGGGTGAGAGTGTCCCCGATTCAGGTAGGCAAGTAGTTGCGCCGCGCCACAAAAAAAGGCACAGGCCCCTACTACGACACCTGAGGTTGTCCGAGTGGCTAAACGCCAGGACAGTTGTATAGAGAATTACGTGTATAACGCAAAAGATGTCACAATACCCGCGCGGAGTGAGAAACTGGTTCAGTTGAAGTTAAGCAAATTTGGATCTACGACTAATGATAATCTGGAGGGTTCGGATGTAGTGGTCGAACCAGTGGGGTCTTACCATACAGGGCGTGTATTTGGCACGAGTATTAACTAAAATAGTGAACAATAAATGTTGGGCGAAGGCTGTGAATGTAAGTGGAGAAGAAGTATCCCTTACGGTAAATTCTAAATTTGGAATAGTGGAATCAGTTAGTAACGATACGATAGATAAGGTCAAACGTAAGATAGTCTTGATAGCGGATAGTCACGGTCGCGGAATTCAGCAGTTATTGGAAGAGAGGTTGCCAGGGAACTTTGAGCTCAGTTCGTGGTTTGTACCTAATGGTAAGCTTAAAGATGCGATGGGTAATCTTAAAAGAGAGATTGCACAGCTGACTCAGGGTGATACGGTACTGGTGATGGCAGGAACTAATGACGTGGATAGAGGTGCTCCTTACTCGCGCACCCTACAACAAGCCTTTCAAGCAATACCTAATAAGTGGGATGCTCGCATTGTAGTTATGGGAATTCCTGATAGGTTCGACAAGAATGTAATAGGAGATCTGAAGAGAGCGAATGATCTACTTAGGTCCTTCGTAAAAAGAACCAATTCGGAGGGACGGGGAAGGATGTCCTTCTGTGAGATGCGAGGAAGGTTTGCTAGGCGCTTGTATACCAAGCATGGGCTACACCTCAATGAAGAGGGAAAGCTGAAACTCGCAGAGTTGATGCGGAAGACCATCTTGGATGATGCAGATGTGACAACGAAGCGAGTAGGACTAGCTATCAAAGAATACGAATTGTTTGATAAATGTGTAGATGAAAAACTTAGCCATTTGAGACTACCCGAGCGACAAGAGGTTAAAAGAGTACTAGAGGAATACAGGGACGTGTTTGCGCATAGTGAGGCCCAGCCTCTGCAATGCACATCGGCCGTAAAAACACGTTATCCATACGGGAAATGCTGCGCCGATTTATAAGAAAGCTTATCGGGTTCCATTTCATCAGAAACCCATAGTGGATGAGTTGATTAAAGACCAACTGGACAAGGGGATAATAACTCCTAGTCATAGCCCGTGGGCGTCGCCTGTAGTCATCGTTCCGAAGAAATCTGTGGATGGCAGTAAGAAATATCGTTTCTGCGTAGACTTTAGAGCAGTCAACGCTTTGACTGTACCTGATGTATATCCTCTACCCAACATCGCTGAGACACTTGACTCGCTGGGAGGTTGTACCATGTATACTACACTTGACTTGAGAAGTGGTTATCATCAGATTATGGTAGATGAGGAAAGTCGACCGAAAACTGCCTTTAATGTGCCAGGAGGTCACTATGAGTATCTACGTATGCCCTTTGGACTGTCTACGGCGCCTGCAACATTTCAGCGCCTGATGGATTCAGTTCTTATGGGATTAAAAGGGGAAAAGTGTTTTAGTGTATCTGGACGATATTATCTTGTTCTCGAAAGATTTGGCTTCGCATTTGTCGCATTTGAGTGAAGTGTTGAGTAAGCTACGTGATGTGAATTTGAGCGTGCAACTCAGTAAATGTAAATTTGCAGTAGGCGAGGTTAACTACCTGGGTCATGTAATAACTGGCCATGGTGTAGAACCCGACCCAGGAAAGGTTAAGGCTGTAGAGGGATTCCCTGTACCTAAGACTGTAAAAGATGTACGGTCCTTTTTAGGTTTGGCCGGATATTACCGCCGGTTCATAGAAGGCTTTGCTGCCATTGGGAAACCTCTTTTTGACTTGACCAAGCAAGGGAAGGAGTTCGATTGGGATCAAGCGTGCCAAACTGCGTTTGAGACACTTAAGCAGAAGCTAGTCTCATCACCAGTGTTGGTCTTCCCCGATTTCAGTAAGCCGTTCACCTTGGCTACTGATGCCAGTATTGACGCTCTAGGGGCTGTATTGTCCCAAGAAGTAGATGGAGAAGAACATCCAGTCGCGTACGCTTCTCGCACTCTTTTTCCTGCTGAAAGGAATTATTCTACGACCGAAAGAGAAACTGCTAGGTTTAGTATGGGCTACAAAGTATTTTAGATGTTTATTTGTTAGGCCGTGAATTTAAGGCTGTGACAGATCACGCAGCACTAAAGTGGATGTTATCTTTGAAAGATCCAAGTAGTAGACTAATGAGGTGGGCGCTGAGGCTTGCTGAGTTCACTTACACCGTGGAACACAAGCCGGGAAAGAGACATACCAACGCTGATGCTCTCAGTAGAGCTATGTGCGCAGCTACTCGCAGGGACGAGCTCCCTGTGGTTGACCTTGCCACACTGCGTGAGCATCAAAAGAATGATCCTCATTGTCAAGAGTTAAGGAAGGCCAAGTGTTTTAAGTTGAGCCCAGAAAAGATCCTGTACAGAGTGAGCGGAGGTGACAAGAAGATTGTGGTCCCCTCATCTCTTACTCGTGAGGTAATCAGGTTGAAACCATGACCTGCCAACGACGGGACATGCAGCGGTGGCTAAGACGTTAGACCGTATTAAGGCAAAATTCTGGTGGGAAGGGCATGGATAAGGACGTATTAGACTATGTGCGTTCGTGCCACAGTTGTAGTCAACGAACCAACTATGGAAAGGCAAAGGCCCCCCTTGGAACGTTGTTTAACGAGCCCAAGGTTCCTTTCGAAGTAGTGGCAGCCGACATAGTAGGGCCCTTGCCCATCAGTGAGTCGAGAGAAAACGTGTACATCTTGAGTGTGATGGATCATTTCACACGGTATTGTGAATTTATACCATTGCCTGACCAAACAACAGACCAGGTGGCTCGAGCTCTAGTGCAGAGAGTGATTACTAAGTTTGGTGTTCCCAAGGCTTTGATTACAGATCAAGGGGCAAACTTTACCTCTGACCTGATCAAACAGTTGTGCAAATTCTTGCACATCAGGAAAATCCAGACTACAGGGTTTCACCCACAGAGTAATGGTCGGCTAGAGAGAGTACACGCGACTATTGCCAAAATGCTTAGTCACTTTGTGAACCGTCATCAGACTGATTGGGATGAATATCTCCCATATATAACTATGGCTTATAACAGTCAAAGCCATGAGGCTACGGGATTTTCGCCGTACGAAATGTTGTTTGGGCGAAAAATGGAAGCTCCTATGGAGGGTGACTTGACTATCACGGAAGATAACGAGGTATTTGGTGATCATGTAGAGACTCTGCGCGCGAAGTTAAAGGAAAACCCATGAAGTTGCTGCGCGACGTAAGGCATTGGCCAGGGCCAAGTATGAAAGGCAGTACAACAAGAAAGTGAAGGAGTCGTTGTACGAGGAAGGCCAGTACGTTCTGCTGCACGTGCCGAGTATCGGACGTCACAGAGTGAAGAAACTGTCAAAACTATGGAAGGGTCCCTACAGGATAGTCAAGGTGTTATCGTTGATGAATTTAGTTTTGAAAGTGAGAAATAGAGAAAATCGTGGTTCACGTAAATCGAGTAAAACCGTACGTGAGTAGAACCAAGGTGAACCAGGTGCCGGAAGTGCACGTTGACGACGATGTTGGCGATATCGAGATTCCAGACTCGAATATCTGTATTGGTGAGGGAACACCATCAGCAGATGATGGTATCCCTGTACCAAGTGTTGGCACACCTCGTACGGGAAATAGGTTGCCACGTGTAAAAAGGAGGCCAGCACGCCTCGAAGACTATGTGCCATAGTTGGGAATTATATCGGTGGTGCTTTGACAAGTGGGAAGTGCTTGACATGCTTATGGGACTGGTATTTTCGTGTTGTAAAGGTAAAACTCGATATAAATTTGAAGTTCTGTTTTAGGATTGATTTTTCTAATCCTGGGAGTAGTAAGCTGCTTCCAGCAAGGGGTCATATTTGAAGGAGGCAGAGATGTGCTTGCTGACGGACAGCCATTGGAGAGTCACGTTGCAGTACAACTTGACGCAGATTGAAGAGGAATCCCGAAATCTAAGTATCTTGGTAACTGAGGTAAAGAATCATTTTAATACATTTTTCGAAGATCTACTTAATGAAAATATGAGTTCACACTCTCCATTAATTCAATTGGAAGCCGGATTTCGTTACGAATTTGTGCTATTACAGCAGTCAGTTAGTGAATACCTAAATGAAATTGATGATCTAATAAAACTGTTACCACAAAGACGTGGAAAACGAGGTTTAGTAGATGCAGGAGGTCATGTGTTAAAGTTTCTGTTTGGTACACTTGAAAATAGCGATTTAGAAATTATTGATGGAAAAATGGATTATTTGTACAACACCAACGAGAAAATAGTGCATCAAGCTAAGGAGCAGGTGACTGTTCTAGCAAATATGCAGGCGGAAATAGTATCACATGCAAAAACAATAAAATAACGTAATTTCTATATTGAAAGAATATCATTCTAATATGCATGAACAAATGGTTAAAATTTTCACACAAGCAAATGCTGCTCATTATCAGTTAAAAACTCTTTTTGAATATTTGAAGTTAAGTTCTGCGCTTTCGGATACTAAAGAAACAGTAAGTAGTGCAAGACAAAAGATAACTAAATTCCATCAAGCAATTGAGAGCTTAGCAGCTGGGAAGGTTGACAGTAACTTGCTAACACCTCATGAGTATCTAAGAATTTTGAAGGAAATTGAAAAGGTTATACCTCCAACGACTAAATTGTATTCACCTGTTAAATTAGAAAATATTCATCAATTTTATTCTGCTGTAGTTGTTCATAGTTATACAACGATTCACACCTTAAGGGTAGTGATGAGGTTGCCTCTTTCAAACGATAATAAGATGTTCCAATTATATGATATTATTATCTATCCGGTGTATGATGCCTCTCTCAAAGTATGGACCCAGTGGGAAGTTGGTACCCAAAAATTATTGATCAGTAAGGATCGGTTGATGTACTCGATGTACAATCAATTGGAATTCGACCGAGAGTGTCGAGGGGAACAACTGATTGTTTGCCCGTTATCGAATGTCCTGTTAAGCGTAAGCAAGAGACCAAATTGTGCGGTTGAGATGTTTCATTACGAGCAAGTGAGGCTCTGTGGTAGAAAATTAATATCGGGATTAAGGTCCCCGGTACTTGTCAAAACTCCAAGCCGATGGATATACAGTGCCCCTCAGAGAGGAGCACAGATTGACTTTGAACTGTCTAACTAGTGACGGGGACCCTGAATATAACTTCCGCGGTAGTGAAGGGGGTCGGTGAATTTAGAGGAATTGATATGTGTGATGTTGTCTCTGAAGAATTCAAGGTGCCTGCCCGTATTCACGGCAGCTCTGTGTTCTCAGAACAGATAAGTGAAATTGTGTTTCCAAATGTGGAAGAAATTTACACAAGCGAGGAGAAGGAGCTGTTTAGCTCTGAGCAGGAGACGGCTGTGAAAGTCCTGCAGGGACTGAACGAACGGCTGGGCACATTAGGTGTTAAGGAGTACCGTCCGGAGGACGTAGTCCGCCATCTGAAGTCCCACATTCTGTTTGGTCGAAGGTTTTATGCTGCAAAAGTGGCAGCTGCTGGTAGTTTTGGGTTAGTGTCAATCCTGATGCTTGTGTACATGTGTTACAGATTTGTTATGCCTGTGATGGCATGGTGGTCGAGTCGCCGGAACCGTCGCCGACAGCGTCGCTCCGCCACTCTGACCGAGGTCTTCGCAAAAGTGAGAGGCCTGACGTCACTAGACAGTCCTGAAGGAGACCAAGAGGGTGTGAACCCTGGAGAGATAAACGATGTTGAACAGAACGTGGAGGCAGTCGAAGTTGTTAATCTCGAGCGACTGCGGGACGTGATACAAGCTTTGTAACTGTGAGTAATGACACTCTGAATAAGTGTGAGTCCCTCAACTCACTGTGGTATGGTGAGGAAGTTTTGCTTGGCAAACTCCATACCGATTGCTCCAGACATTCGTGTTAATGCTGTGACAGAATAATCTTTCAAAGAACTTGAGTAAGGAATGATCGATTTGTGTTAATTGTGGTTGACTAGTCAAGTTGTGTTGAGAGATGTGTGCACACGGGACAGTTGTTAAAGGAGACACTGGAAGATGTATTAAGGAATATACTCGTAGTTATGTTAGATTGGTGATTGTTGATGTAACCATGTTTTTAGATGTAAACATTTTAATTTTGTTAAATTTGTAGTGTTGTGGAATGTGTGTAACTGATCTTATGTTTTGATCAGGCAGACTTGGAGATATAATTTTCCAAATTATTCGATAATTGGCTAATATTTTAAGCGATTGACAAAACGTAAGTAAAATAAACATGTGAGACAACCACATGGGGCACAGGAAGGACCTGCCGGCCATCCAAACATACCCTTAACCCTGATCCTACCTTTACCCCAAAGTTCTGGACTGTGTAACCCATTGTTGGCTTGATACCCATGCGTTCAACAATAATTAATTGTTTAGACTAACTTGTCGCAACTGCCTAGTTGGCTTGCGCAAACCAACTAAGCGGTGTAACGTCTCCAGTCTGGCCGAAATAGTAAAGTTGTAATTCGTTTGTTAGTTTTCTTTTAAGTGAATTGTGAGTTTTATATGAACATTTTTGGCTTATGTTAATTTTAAGCTCTAAGGCATCAGTTAGAATGTAATGAAATGTAGGAGGAAGGTCTCGGTGAGCTACCCTGTTTCCAGGGGTAAGCGAGGTGAAAACCTTGGGGAGCCCCCAGGTCCACAATGCCCTTAAAAACCAAGCGTGGGGGGCGGAACTTTTAGTTTTAGTTTTTTTTTGTTGTTGTTTCTGTCATGAAACTGAAGAAGGTCGAGAAGTGTGAGGAATGTGTCCTCCAGTTGTTTGGATGTTCAGAAGAACGTCAACGCAAACTTTTTAAAAGATGAAAGGTTTTTGAACCGCTTTTCCAGAGACCCCCCTCGCATTTACAGTGTAACGGCCACCCACTAAACTGGGTCCGAGCCACTAGTTTTAAGTCTTTTTGTCAGGGCCCTTATGGAATGTAGTACTGTAATGGTTTGGTCGATGCCTTAGTAGCTTAATAAGAACAATTAAGATGTTAACAATTTTTGTACTGTTCTTGAGGATGTTTCTTAACGATTTATTTTGTTAGTTAAGTTTGATGTCATTCATGACATGCTACTTGTTGGCTGTATATATTATAATGGTTTTGTGTTATAGTCGATGTACAAGTGAACTAACTCAGGATAACTCCATTATAATCCATAGTAGGGGTGACTGAGGAAACCGGCCCCGAGTGAAAACCCACGAGGCCTAACCAGGAATGGGGGAGTAGCGTTCAAAATTCACAAAGAAGACTACCACTTTATAATTATTTTTAAATTTAATTAGGCTCTACAAAATGTGGTATGTTATCAACTAATATTTTTAATCATTAAAATTAAACCCATCAAACCATAGTTATCCTGGAGTGCTCAACCAGATTAATAGAATGTAGTTGTGTTGTAGTTCAACTTGAAATGTTTAAGTATTTTAGATTAAGTTAGAAGCACTGGTTAGTTCCCTTGTACTACGTATTGCTTTAAATGTGTTACTGGTTAGGTAGTCGTATTTGGGTCATTAGAGATAATGGTTATCTGATGTTAATGACTGGTCTTGAATTAGTATCGTAGTATATATACCATGATATATGTGTTGTAAGCCTGAAATCTTTTGTGTTCAATCATTGAGAAGAGAGCGAGCGATCGGATCGAATTAAAGAATTACGTATCGCGTTTGCATACTTTTTTTTTATTAAAAGAAATTTTCTGCCTTTTTAGGGAACTCAATTGTTTATTTAAATTTCATTTAGTTGAGGCTACTGAGTGACAGCTGGCATGGTAATCAATGAACATTATACTAAGATTTTCTTGCTAAAGGATAGGACAGAGATCCTCCCCTGCAGATTAGAGACTTTTCTTCTGGCTGCTGGCTGATGGTTCCTCATACTTGGGGACAAGTATGGTTTTAAGGTGGGGGGGAGTGTGACGACCCCAGCATATAGTCCTAAGACCAGACCGGTAACATCGTATGCGGTCTTAATCAGCCAATTTAAAATATTAAATCATCAGTAATATATTTTATTTTTATTCAGCATAACATTTAATTGTAGTAACGAGTAATGAATATATGCAGCCAGACTTATTAGGTTAAAGCAGTGCAGGTGGAGAAGATATATATTTTAATTCAGCACATGAATTGTAAGTCCAAGTCTGTCAGCAGTAAGCCTGGTAATTTTCCATACCCAGAGCAGCTGCGCAGTTTACTGGGTGGTAAACAGGCAGGAATTTGCTGAGGTAGCGTCTGGAACAACGCTGCTCCCTGGAGTTCGTTGTTCTGAGTCGCAGTCGTGCCAGGGTTTTGAACGCGTCAAGCTCGCGTGAAATCGCTCTCTCGCTCTCTCTCCCGTTCTAAATTTGTAATTGTTCAACTGATTCTAAATTATGCAATAAAATTCAAATTGTTTTCGCAATAAACTAAATTGTTTTATTTGGCCAACCGAGGAGAGAATTTTTATTACAGCAACCTGGGCTAGATTCCATCACCGTGTCCGCATTAGAACCCGAGAACTTTTAAAATTAAATTACGTGTGGTCGTCACGCCACATCTATATTTATTGATTATTTATGTGAGGTGTAAACCCCACATTAGTTGTATAGCTATTTGCAATTGTTTTTAAACAGACTATTACAAAACTCTACGCTTATCCACGAGTGTTAAAAGTTAGAGTAAATGTAGTTACCATTGAAATAAAACGTATACACTTTTACTCTTAAATAACATTAATTGTTTAGTAGACTACACGATCTACTAATAGCCATTTAGTTTTCTCAACACACTACTAAAGCTTTTACAACGGATTATTTATTTTGCACAAGCTTTTGTCGATTATGCAACATTATTGTACTAAAGGCCAATTGCCTAATGCTATGCTTCAGAAACAAATAATTATCATCATAACGAATTTTATGTTTAAGTTTTTATTGTAATACGTTATATTTAAAGTGTTTATTGAAAATATAATAAGATTTTTCTAAATAAAAATCCTCATAAATCCTCACTCCACAGTTCCATCGCAAAGCTTTGTTATTACGAAAACTGAACAAGTACTAATTAAACAATTGGTACTATATTGGATTATTATTACTACACTTTATCCTATATATTATCCCGTTTTATCATGTAATTTCCTTTGTTAAATAATTCAACACCTTTCCATTTGTGTAAAATATGAAAGATAAATATGTCTCATACATAGTTGGATTTACCAATCAGAATATACATGATAAATCATATGATTATTAAAACCCATTTATCGCAGATTACGAAAACCAAATATAATGATCACATATAATTAATTGAATATAATATATAGAACTACGACAAAAAGATTTCAGAGAAAAATTAAAAGGTGCAAAAATGAGTAGGAAGCAGAATAGCAGTAGTTCTTAAGTCATCAGTAATAGAACAGGTAGTTTCAAGATCAAGAGGATATGGGTCCGCTTGAGGATATGTATTGCACAGATATAGTAGTTTAAATAATAATTGTGTAAGAAAATATTTTGGATACAAGAGAATTGAAATCAAATTTGGAGCTGAAAAAACTACAAGCTCTAAGAAAACGGAACAGATTTACGACAGATGTGTGAAATTTCACAGACTAATTCGGGGATAATCTGTGATCAGGTAACTTGGACAAGACCCCAGAAGATAAAGAGTATGATTGAAATTTAGATGTTATATATATATATTAGATTTTTCTGAGAATCTCAAAGTATCAGACTTCAAGTTTCAAGCCTTGCTTTGGAGGAACTGGAACTAGTTAAGGGCTAGGGTAAGATATTTGTAGTTATGAATTCTACAAGTCTATAGTTACTACTACGATTTAGTTATCATTCAATACAATGCTACTCAGAATCTTTTATTAGAAGGGCATTGTAGTCAATACACGTAAACCATTTAATGCTTCACATATAGAATTCAAAAAGCCTATGGATCTCTGTACAAACTCATTTTAAATAATATTTAAGCAAACAACTATTACAAAATCTTACTCTTTAGCTCATAACTTTCTAGTTTAATTAATCGTAGCTCTCGGATGCCTTACAATTAAACAAGTTGTCCCAGAGCAATTTTCTTAGTTCATTTACAAACCCGTCTCTTTACCCATTTTACATAATATTTAAGCAAACACCTGTTATAACATCTGCCTCTGTAGCTCATACACTTTATAGTTCAATTAATCTTAGTTCTCTAATGCCTTGCAATTAAACAAGTTGTCCCAGAGCTATTTCCTTATTCACCTACTTGATATAACATTGTAAATGCTGTAGTCTGTAAGACATGTTAAAACACTAAAATCCCAAGTTATATAATCTATCAAGTTGTTAGTACAGTAGCCTTTTGTAAAACGCCATTATAGGAAGAACATCTTCTATCTCACTCGCTATATATTTCACAGAAGATTGGATCACTGAGGTGGAAAATTTAATTTCTTTGTTTTCAACTCGGAGATAAACTGTTAAGCTCCTTTGGAGTTTGATTTGGAAAGTTTAAGGGCTTTGAGACTCACTACCAATGCTGTTCCTCTAACAAATGGACTTATTTCAGCCATAAGCACCGACTTACACTACCAGTTCAATTGCAATTTCTATCCTCTTGGCTTATCCAATGTGCTATAGATTCGTACCAAAGAGTATAGCCTGGCTTGTTTGACGGTGTAAAAATATATGATAGTGATTTAAAACCAATGTTTGGGACATTTCGGAATTTGATTTAATAAAAGTGACCCTCCGATACAATCGTTCCGTTCCATTTCCATAAAACAATACAGGGCCATCGTCCATCAGCGACTGCCCCGTCTCCCTCGCGTCATTGTTTGTACTCATGAATAATTCCAACGCAATGTTAAATGGCGTCCAAGCTGACGGCGCCGCGAGCCCCGCCACCTACCTACTGCCGCCCGCCGGCTGGAAATAGCTGTCACTGAATTAAGACTCGCCCTTGTAGATTTTACACCTCTGCGAATATTGTTCAGTCTAGCTGAATGACACAGAAAATTCTATTTACGTAAGCGAATTAAACCTGTATCACCTCATTTTTTGTCATTTTCCTGAAAAGGTTCTATGACAATTTGAAGCTTATTATCGGCCGAGCGATCAGCTCCTTCACCCAGATTAAGATGAAAGTATTTTCAATTGTCTGTCTGTACGTAGGATAAGTTTAGTTGAAATTTTGCCCAGAGGATTGAAATTTGGTGTCCATCGGTTAAATGGAGTGAACGCTGACCCGCAGCCAGGTAAAGTCGTCGTTTAAAGGGAAATCATGTGATGAAATATATCCATCAGACTGAAGAGTTTTACTTGGATGCCATCTTAATTTAACACTTTCAATGTTTCGTTCTCGATTTTTTAAGTAATGACTTATTTACAAGGTGTATTTATTATTCATCCAAAGGTTGACATTTTTACTTTCCGATATTTTTATTGTTTGTTCAGAAAAACATTACATTTGTTGTGTTTTATCCTTTATACATTCAATTAGTCACACTTAAGAGATAGAAATAAAAGAAGTTTGGGTGATTATTGATATACTGAGTGTTCACAATGGATGTCAAAACTTCTATGGCTGCTAGTACTGATAACTTCAAACAAAACATTGAATGTAAAATAGTTCGAGAAAATCCTTGTTTAGCCGCTAACCGCCATTTTGTATTTTTATAAATAAATTACTATCTCTAAAATTAGTTAAATAAAAAAACTAAATTTAGTACATAGGTTTGAATACACAAGATTAACATTGTTTTTAATAATTGTGTTATTTGCTTTAGTATAAATAAAACTTTTCAAAGATAGATAAAAAAAGACTCAGAATAGTTATACAACATTTTCCAGACACCATTTATTTCGTTACAGTTTAACGGTACTAGTTTCAACGAAATCCGTTAATGAATAGGCGAAAACGACCACTATAGAGGTACGTTTGCACAAGCCGGATACAGCAAACATTTTGTTTCTTGATGGGTATCAGCTGTTTAACGTAGGTTATAACAATTTTAGAAATATTTTGAAATGGTTTTATCAATTGCAACGGTACTTTTTTCAACGAAATCTGTCAACGCATAAGCGAACACGACCACTTGAATGATACGCTTGCAAAATCCAGGAGCGCTAAACGTGTCACAGTTGAGAGGTATCAGTTGTTTGCTCTTCCTGACTTGTGCAAACTTATCAAAATTATTTTCAAAAGTGTCTCCGCCGACTAAAATGCATTTACTGCTCGTTTAAGGATGGCTCTTGTTGCTTTTCGTAGTTCTTCAGGGCTTTCCTTTAACATCGTAAAAGTTTCATTAATACGTCTAAGTAGCATCTCAAGGGAATTAACTTTGACCTTGTAATCTATCTCCTTTATCCACCCTCATATGCAAAAATCCACCGGCGTATGATCTGGTGACCTGGGTGGCCTGTGTATCCATTTATTTTGAAACTGTTGATTCAATTAGGTGGAAAGCATTTAAAAAATGTGACTATGCACCAACATGTTGAAGTCAGCTGGCGTCGCGTTAAAAGAGGAACATCTTAAAGTAATGTTTCTTGACGAAAAATTTTAGTATATTTGACCTATTAAGCGCTCTTAAAAATAAACGGTCCAATCAGCTGATTATAAATAATCTCACAACATACGTTACTGCCAAAAAAGCTGTTGAAAGTTACGTTCAATTCTTGCATGAGAGTTCACTTCAACCCATGAATGTTAACTTTGAATATAGTTCATTCCATCACGAGTGAACTGTGACTCATAGGTAAATAAAATATACTTAAAGAGTGGCGATGAGTGTTTAACCAAGTGCAGTACTACAAGCGATGAGCATTGTTTCTTGGATGTAAATGGTGTATCTCTTATGATAGGGATAGAGTTTGTTATTATTGAGTGTTCTACATACTCTACTTTGCATACCTCTGATCCTTTTAGAAATACGTCTTTGTACTAATACCTGGACTATGTTCAACAGTAGCAACATTTTCCTCTACATTAACATGACGTTGACAAGAGAGGTCATACTGGAACTTTGTCCTAGGAAGTGATCCTATATCCCGTAACATAAGAAAGAACTAATTGTTCTAGTATTTGGAATTCCACGGTTAGGGTAACGTTGTCTGTATTCTTCGACAGCGGCCGTAGCACTGCCTTTACATCACCATTAATAACACCATATCGGAGTATTCTTCACTTGTAAAATAAGTGTGGCATTACTACTCCAATAATTTAATAACTATTACAGACAAACACACACTGACTTACACTCACGGAAATTCAATTACTACGACCAGAGCCAATACCACGCGGACGGTAAATCAGTTTTTAGCTCTCAAAATTATTTAAGTTCTACAATAAATTACAATCATGTCATTGTTGAACAGCTGCTTATTATATTGCCCATGTATTAAATAAAGATTTCGATTTGTTTAGTGTCTGCCTAACCATATGTGTTTTTATTTAAAAAATCATATCACAGTGAGAGGCTTAAAGTAGGCCAGGCAGTAAATATTTAACGATAGCAATCCAAGTTACGTTTACTTAGTCCTAACGAGAACCTCAGAATTAATTGAAATAATTCCTTGGTGCAGAGCACATCTCGTCCCCAATTTATCTCGTGTTTTTTATCTAGACAATATAATACATTTTCATAGAACTCTGTCACTGGCTAGTAATGCAAACTTTGGTCCTCCTCCGTAGACTAATGGATATAGTCTCGGCTCTCTAACTGAGAGATCACGGGTTCAAATCCCGGGGAGGTCCAATCAGGCATAGACACGATTTGAGTACTTTGCAAATAAATACCAGTGTCATAAATCAGAGTACTTTTGCTAATAAATATCAGTTGTAATAATAAAACCAGTGTACATCGAAGCCAGCATAGCTTAAAGCTGAGGCTTAAAAGAGAAAAAAAAAAAAAAAAAAAAAAAAAAAAAATGCAAAACTTTTCAAAATTTGACGCTAATAGATAAAACAGTAGTAAACACGCTAATTTTTAAATGCCTGACCTTGCATAACAGTAGTTGACAGTTTAAAGAATACTTTGGTGAATTAGCTTGGATTCGCTTCGAGCATTGGCCTGTCTCTCAACCTTCATAAATAGGTTGCATTCGCCTTTTAAATTCTTAGTTTCACGATGAATTTCAAAATACTAGTTTGTTCCGTGATATGTTCATGTAAGTAGGTTATTCCTCATATTCAATTGTGATGTATATAATTTATATTAAAATTTACCAATACAGCCACATTGAGGACTTAAAGTAGCTTAAGAATGGTAATACTGTGTATAAGTAATTCTGAACCTTCTGAATCATCGTAAGTTTAAGGGCAATGATATTTATTACAAGAGAACTAAACAGCTTACAACTATTGAGTAAAGATTTCAAATATTTTTTTTCCCCCCCCACCCCCCCCCCCCCCCACCCCCCCCCCCCCCCACCCCCCCCCCCCCCCACCCCCCCCCCCCCCCACCCCCCCCCCCCCCCACCCCCCCCCCAAAAAAATATATGTGGTGAACAGCTGTTGAGAACACTATATTTTGCACTAGTTGAATCTAGGCTGCAGTATACGATACAATACTGGGGAGGAACTTTTAAATATAATTTAACAAAAATACGTGTTATTCAGAATCATTTTTTTTAAGTATCATCTTACAGAAGCGTAAGCGTGAAAGTTCTTTTCCCCTATACTGTCAGCTAAGAATATTACCTTTGCAAAATCTTTTTGCGTTTGAGGTGCTAAGGTTCTACTATTTAGAGGTCGTAATACAGGCACAATAAATTTAGTATATAGAACTAGAAACTTTAGTACAAAAACTTTTTTAGAACACTTAAAGTAAATAAACCGTTTGTTTAGACATTCTTTTAAATATTTTGATCCGAAATACTTTAATGAACTGCCTTCTGAAGTTAAAGACTGTAGCACAGTAAAAGTGTTTAGTATTAAGTTCAAAAATTAACAATACACTTGTAAAAATATTTATTGTTTGTCAGATTATTTACTGGTTTCTCGTCGTGATAATTTACTTTGTTAAACTACAGGTTAGAGTTTGTATCTATTTATTACCTCGTTGTTACATTATTTATTTGTATATGTGTGTTATATTTATTTTTATTTTTTTGCCGTTAATGTGTAATAATCGTTTCCTTAATATAGTAACAAGAGAAAGATTTAATATCTTATCAATCGCGAGTACATTAGTCAAATAAGGCAAATTGTATTGATAAGATTAAGTAAAGTGATTAGCAGGCGGCACGGAGTGAGCAGTCAGTTATAAAGAAGAGTTGGGACTGTAGCTAGTAAACATTTTTTTCTATTGCGCTGCCCACACTACTGGATTAAGTGGCAGGGTATATTACTAGAATGTAGATTGTTGTAAAATATTGTTTTTTGTGGAGGAATAAACTCATTATTTTAATTATTTAATTATTTCATTATGGAAGGTATGGTCTCTTATTTTATGTTGTCCCAATTACCCAATCTGTAAAACATTTATATTAGCATCCAAAAATAATGTTTTGGGTTTATTTGATAAATCAAGTATATAAAAACACAATTTAATCACCTAAAAAAATGTCATCTTGATAATCTCACTGTTTCCACGTTTGAAAACTATAAAACTCGTCATTTTTACAGATCGGTCCAGTTATATATTTTGTCACGTGATTTTTATACTTGTCTGACCAAGCTCTTTATAACACAAGACAACCTCTGATATTTAAAGACTTTCATCGCAGGACATTGCTTTGATGTGCAAACTACTTTTCACCCTGATGGTTTTAAAAAGTAATTTCTAAAGCCAGAATTGGTTCGATCAGTTTTTATGCTCATAAGTCCTACCACAAAAATAAGTTCTAAGCCGATATCAGACTTTACCGAAAATAATAAAGACATAATGTCTAACATAAAATTATAATAATTTTTCTATATATCCTTTCACATTCAAGATGAATTTTAAAGAACTTTAAACTAATAAGACCCTAACTTACAAGGTGATACATGACTAAATTATTACCATCAATAATGATTACAAAACACGTGTTTTACTTGGATTTCAGAGCTAAAGCATCGTTATTCCTTATCCATTTTGGAGGTGCTTTATAATGGAGGGTGCAAAGAACGATGGGAGGCATAACAAATTGTGTCCCAGGTTGTCACCCTTAAATAAATTGTCCCCTTGACAAGGCCTTGTCCCATCACGCAACGCTACTGTGTTCCTATTCACCTAAACGCTGCTTTCTCTCAGATTATATTCTGGAGATTTAACTAAACTTTAATAATTATCCTGACCTACTTTCACTTTGCATATTTTTAAACTATTAATTAATTTTGAATTTAATTATACAGAATGTTCAGTATAAAGATTCCAATACTTTTCGATTTGGTTCTACGCACAAAAATTAGCAAAAAAAAGTACATATGGAAGAATGCCCTAAAACCTTTGATCCTCCATCTATCTGTCTGTATGTTTTGTATAAAATGAACTAATAATGAGGAAAGTTATGAAACATGAGAATTGTATTAAACTTTGATTGAAAATAAAATATCAACAAAATCCTTTTTACCACTTTCAAAATGGAGGACGTTTACATTATTCCATAAAAATAACTAAAACCCGAGTAACTTCCGCCATTATGAAATCGGTAAAAGTATTTTGTTAATATTGTTTTTACTAAAAAGTCTAGGTATTAAATTATTTAAAACGCAGGATTATTAGTTTTGCAGTAAATTTGTAAGATGAAAGGATACTAAATATAATGTACTGCAAAAAAAATAATTTGGCTGGCTATGTTATCAGTTTCGGTATTACTGGGCCATTTCCAATACACTTGTACTTTTTTTAATTATTCTGTGTAGTTCAAATATTAATAAAATGAATTCAATTTTCAAGTTTTTTCTAATTAAATTGCTAAAAAGCTCATCAAAAATAAAACTATTCCTATAATTTAAGCAGCTCATTCGATAGTCGTAAATAAGTTAATTCAAATTAAAAATCCAAATATTAATGTAATTATTGTTATCCAAAGTGTTCAGTAACATTAACAAACAAGAAGCTCCGTATCTATTTTAGTTATAAGCTTTAAAATGTCTGTCATATTTTACTATTTTGACATTTTAACGCATTTAATGTACAATAATTAGCGTTAAAACGAGTTCGTTGAACTACATTTCATTACATCCACTACATTTCTTTTTTCCAGTAAAGCGCGTTATTCTTATTAATCTTCTCGTTCTTTGTATTTAATAGAGCCATTATTTTTAATATACTTAGAAAACACAGGGTATTTTGTTCTTTTTTTTACAACTGTGCCTAGTCTTATAAGGCCCTTTCCGCTGCTTACGCAGTGACAGGACATTTTGGGTGGGTAAGGGTTGGGAGTAGGGGCCGCCTCCTGTCAAGGTTCAAGAGGAAAAGTTTAGGACACTAATCTCAAGTCATGTCTAGGAAAAAGGAGAAGCCAGCTCTGAAACAGCCTCTCCAGGCAAAGCAGGCAGGAGGTGGCACGCCCTTATGCTTAGGCTGGAAAGAAACTTTGATTCTTAGGGAACAAACCCCACAAACTCCAACAGTCATCTCCCGCAGTAGACCAGACCTATCGAATTATCCTTGCACACCAGAATCTCGACATTTGAGGTTAGTAATGTGCCGCTCCTGGACATTCTAACCTCAGGTTTAGGTAACACATCGGCTTTTGCTGTATCCAGAGTGGGTTCAACTAAAAGGTAAAATCCAGCCAGAAGTGAAGCTTCCTGGAAAAAAACAAAGGGTTAGTTTTTTTATAATATTCCACTGAAGTCATAGTAGTGAAGATTCTGTGTTTAAACTCAATAATATACCAATGTTCGATCCAGTGGGACACAAGCAATAACTTATCTCGGAACAGATACAAAGCTGTATTCAGTAAACAGAGCCCATTAATGTTTCAGAAAGTTTGCGTTGCCTGTCAAATTTGTCTGGAACTCGATGTCCCCTGGGCCACAATAGTTTTGACAAGCTCATAGAGCCGTTTATCGTTAGCCAACAGCGCTTTAGTGGTCTATTTACAAAACTAGTTCATTTACAAAATAACCATTTATGTATGTCACTGGGGACAGATTTGCATTAGAACGCTATTATACAATGTTATTGTCATTTTTTTATGAAAAACGATTTAGAGCATTATATCGTGTACATAATTCCATATAAGCAAAACATTTTGAAGGTAAAGGTATAAAATCGTATTTATTAAGCCACAGTGAGAATGAAATAAAACCTTACATGTAATATAAATAGGAATAATGAGTTTAGCACCATATCACCTGCCTTATATTTCAGAGTCTAGTATCTGAAAAATTTGACTGTCTCAGACTTGACTCCTAGAATCTGGAGAGATCGAAAGAAAGTCGGTGACGAAGAAGCTCAAAACGAATAAATCATTTCCAAATCAGAGACACATATAAATAGGTGAAGTGCAGTAACATTGTCTCAGTAGGTGCACAATTGAGTGCACTACGAAGTTTCTGACAAGATTTCTAAACACGGTGGAGCAACCGAGTTAGGAAGGGTTGATTCAATTTGAATGTTGCGTTTAGCTCCAGTTCACCTTCCTTTGGACCTCTTTAGACGAACATGACTCAAGTCTGAGACAGCGTCAGATACCAGACGCTGCAATATAAAAGGAAGGTGAACTGGAGTTAAACTCAAAATTCAAATTCAATCAACCCTTCCTACTTTAGCTACGGTTTGTGTAATATGTATATTTAAACTTCCTCATGAATTTTATTAAGATTTATTAACTCTCAGAGAGTAATATACAACTTAAGAGTATTTACTCTAAATTTATGTTGACAGTTCAGGTTTGTCTCTTTTAAAGTAAGCTTCTAAAGTTGAAATCATGTATAGCTCGAACTACTAACAACAAAGAGGCGATCTCAGAACGAGGGTCTTTAAGGAATTTATACGACATACGGGGAAATTTTGCTTCAAAAGAGTTCACCTGACGTAGAGGATGTGGAGATATTTCCATATCACCACCAGTTCCTTGAAGAACTGGTTTTCTTCCGAGAATACTGGACGTTTGTCTACCCCTAAGTAAGAGGTGCTATCACGTGAAAGGTGATGCTGTTTTAATTTCTTAGATCCATTACGCATACACTATCATTTTAGGTTGAATTATAGAAACACTTATTTTTGTTCCACGTCTAACTAATGATTGCAGATCTTAAGTTCGTAAATCTTATCTTATTTCAGTAAATGGTTCCATTTCATACAACCAAAAATAAAAATCACGTAGTTGGTTGAGGTGCTACTGAGTGTGTTTGTAAGTTACGCTGTTCGCCTACAACGGCCTATTTTCTCTGAACAAACAAAACACCTGCGTAAACATTTGTTAGGGAACAGTACAAAGAAACATTTTAAAACCTCAAGAAACTCCGCTAACTGGTCGGTGACGTTTGTCAGTGACAAAGGTGGGCCGAGAGAAAAGCTCAACTTTTTACAGTACAATGGAAACTTGGAGGAGGGGAGAGAAAGTTTTGATTTGAAACCAAGTCACTCCTCAGATCAAAACTGCTACAAACGCAATTGTATTTTAACGTTACCTGAAAACAATTGCAAATACACACTGTAAAAACAATAGCTTTAAAATATAGTAACTGCCTTTTTGTATAGAAAAAAGGTAAGCTGTGTAAATTCAAACAAAAATTGACCTTTTAATACGTGTGGCCTTTTACACCTAGTTACTTTTACGTGATAGCTATTCATAATACTGCAGCGGACACTTTTAATGGTTTTACGTGTGACTTTTGTGAATCGTAGTATTGAAGATTGCAATATTTCTCTTATTTTACGAGTTCCATAAATTGTGTATTTATTTCTGAAACCTTGTCTGTATCGCTTGTTGTGACTGATAAAGAGTTACATATACCTTTCCATTCAATATATTTTACGTAACTTACATATCACGTGATGTCGGTTCAGGATCACGAATCGATATACTATACAATATATTGTTTATATCGATGGGAGCCCGTACACTAAGCCTGTGCTACTGTTTCGAGAAATAATACATCTCACCATTACGGATTTAACAAACATTTTCATCCGTAATGGTTTGAAATATTAATTTCTAGATACATTTTTCATTTAAATCACATCCTTACCAGATTACCAGATAAAAATTTGAGGAATTTATGTCAAAAATACAAATCTTAATCAACTGAATAACAATAATTATATTACAAAATAATGAAATAGCATACAAATTTGTCATTTTATAAAACTAGTGTTATCTGTTCATAACAAACATAAATCACATATTTAAAGTTACAAAGAAAACATAATTTGGAAAATTTTGTCTGCCTGTCTGTCCGCACGATATTTTGATAAAGAACCGACCGATCCTTGAAAATTTTGGATCAACCTCAATTTTCTATAAAGGCAATACCTAGTTGAATTCGGCAAAGAGTTAGACAAAATTCGCAGAGTAAATACATTTTTAAAGAAACTAAGTGCAATCATATAACATTTTTAGATGTAACATAGTAAACTTTGTAGCCTAACTATAGATTAGAAATTTTGCACCTAAGCGAAGACTGTTATGTGACACGAAATGTGGTGTACACCTAGCTTGTTTACAATAATTTTAGTTAGACTTAAATATGTTTACTTGTTTGCCTTTTTTATTAGCTTTATTAAATATGATGGTAGAGATGCTCTGAGAAATAAAAGAGTAGCAGACTTCCCTTATACTACGGTTCGGCCCGCGAATCTAAAACGAGGGTGATAAGGTTTAAGGCTATAGATAGGTGTACAACTCGGCAATACCAACGAGAATGTCAGGTAACTTTTATAATACTAAAATGTTTCATGGATTTGTGTTAGAAAACTTTTAAATATTTTTTAAAGCGATTACGGGAATAATGAGCATTTGGCATTTTTGTTCAGTTAATGCTATTGTGACACGTTCATGTAGTACACTATGCTCATCGAGAGATGTCTTTGAACTTTCATTGAGAGAGCTTTTGAACTAAATATTTACATTTTAAAAATGTAGCCTCAAAAAGGTTTAATATAACTAATAAGAATGCACACTTCAACACTTTTGTCTTTTTTTATTGGTGCAATAATACAATTTGGATTCGAAGAATCCTTCCTCAGGTAATTGCAGAAGTTTAAGGTAATTAAGATAAGAAAACTAATTTTAAATTCAAAATTTAACAATAGTGGAGTATGTAGATTATAATGCAACGATTGTCAGAACCACTATTTGGACAAAACTGGCCTGTCCTTCAAAAATTAGATGTAATAAACATATGAAAGCATTGAAGACATAATCAAATTCAAAATACCGGTATGCTGACCATTTAGATAACACATGGCCATACATACACAAATGTTCAGGACAATATTGAAGTTACACACATACAAAGAATCGCTTATTGCCAACTTTAGACATAATGGAAATTTAAATAAAAGTGCCAAAAAAATCCTAATGTTTGGATTTTTGACAAATGATTTATTATTTTATAGACTTTTAAAACGATGTATAAATTACTCACGTATATAAATTAAATACAAAATAGTAGCCAGCAACGTAGTTGAAACATATGTCAATATGGTCTAATTATTGATTTACTTCATTTATTTACCTTAACCTCTACAAGTATCTGAAGATGGATTCTTCGAATTTAAAATTTCATTGTACCGATAAAATATACAAAATTGTTAAATGGTGTATTCTTGTTAGTAAAATATTTCTAATACGATAATACATACAAGAGTAGAATAAAGTTACAAAGCATTCTTTGCTTGGTTTTAAACGTTGCCGGGTGGTATTAACAACTTCAACTGACGGTTTAATTGACACATTAAACTGTTCTTATTTTAGAAACTTTCCGTATTACAAACACCAGTTTGTACAAAATATCCCCCTCTTAAACTCATTAGGACGCATTTGATGTTTTTCTACAGGGGAAACTTTGTTCCAAGTTTAAAAGTTGCCTCGAGTGTTTCAGAAGACTCCATTGTAATACGAAAAGTTCAGTTTTATGTTTCGCGGTAATCAAAATGTCATAAATCAGTCTGGAGGTCTATTCATATATTTTTCAAAAATAATTGAATACGTATATATATATCCCACTACTATATATATATACTACTATATACTACTACTATACTACTATATATATATATATATATATATATATATATATATATACAGGGTGAGTCAGAAATATGGTAAAATATTTTAAGACGGGATTCTAGAGCTAAAAATAAGAAAAAAATGTTATATAAAGGTAGGTCCGGAAACGCTCCATTACTGAGTAATGGCTGGCGAAAGATTTTGCTTTGTTTTCAGTTCACCTGGTGAAATTAAGTGATTCTGAAAGGTTTTGTTCTTACTTTTTAACTCAAATAAGATGGTTGTATAAAGAAAATCATCTGAAAAATCAAATAAAACCACTCTAGAGGTTGTAGTGTGAACAGTTTTTGAGAAAAAGTATGAAATTTGCCAAAAATCTAATAACAAAAATACCGTCTTAAATGTTTGATGTCGAATAACATTGTTAAATGACCGATAAACAAATTGTTTTTCCTAATACAGATTGTAGAGAATTTAATTCTGAAAACAACAATAATAAACAAAGTTAACTAAATGTGTAAAAAAGTTATGATATTGACTCCTCACGTATCACACTACACAGCAAACGTTTGCTGTTTTATAATAAGGAATGAGTATCTGATTGGTAACAGCTAGTAATAATTAATTGTTTAAACAACAACTGTTTAAACATTTTTAAATAATAAATATTTAGCTGGGCATTTATTATAAGATGACATAATATGTCACCTCATTGTTGAACAAAACAACAAACTGTAAAGATACTATGTGCTTGTGTTAAGTATTTTATCTAGTTATTTCCATCCATTTTATTAGTGATGTTGTGTTGTGTGTTTCATTTATTAAAAATGGAAGGTAATATTCATGTGTATTCAAACTCTGATTTAGTAGCAGACATGCATTTTAATGTATGGTTTGGAACGCTGCAATAGTACTTCAGCAAGACGTCTGTCTAGCAAAAGAACTTTCCTAACCGCAGGTGTCAAAGCGCTAGATTTTTGCCACTATTCATCAACGCCTATCTGAAACAGGTTCTTTGAAGTCTTCGGAGCATAGTAATGCAGGCATCGTCCGATCATGTAGGACTATTGAATTAGAAGAGTTGGTTCTTAATAAAATTTATGATTATCATGAAAAGAGCACTAGAGAATTGTCACTACAGTTCAATGTCAGCCAATCAAGTATTCGGAGAATACTACACGAGTACCAGTTACACCCATACCACTTCCAGCATGTCCAAGCTACTCCATGTTTCAGCAACTCTTTTGCCGCAAGACTAGCTCCCCATGTTGTTTTTGTCGATGGCTTCTGTTAAATGTGCTGATCCAAACTTTTTGAATACAATTTTGTTTACCAATGAGGCTCACTTTACAAGAACAGCTATCATTAACTTCCATAACAACCACATTTGGGCAGACAGAAATCCTCATGCTATCAAACCTAATCGCCCGCAACATCAGTTTTCAGTAAATGTTTGGGATGGAATCTTAGCAGATCATTTTCTCGTATTCGTGTTTCCTCCCAGGCTTAATGGCGTGGTGTACTTGAACTTTTTAAGAGACGAGCTACCTAACCTGCTTGATGATGTACCTCTGCGTATGCGCCAAAACATGTGGTTTATGCATGACGGGGCACCTACGCACTACTCTCTGGCTGTTCGTGGACACCTAAATGAGAGTTTCACAAATCAATCGATAGGCCGAGGTGGACCAGTTTCATGGCCAGCAAGATCACCGGACTTAAATCCTTTGGACTTTTTTACCTTTGGGGACATTTAAAAACATTAGTTTATTCTTCTCCAATAGATACCACTAAAGAACTCCGATTAAACATTTATAATGGAATAGAAACCATTAAGCAGACACCTGGAGTTTTTGAATGGGTCCGAAACTTGATGAGAAGACGCCTAAACGCGTGCATTTTGAACAATGGAGGTCATTTAGAGCATCCTTTTTAATCTTCCGGTGAGACTAAAAGCAATTGTAGATGTTTATTGTATTTAGAAATAAAATTTTGAATTAAAAATGTTTATTTTTCACCAGCTGTTACCAATCAGATAATCATTCCTTATTATAAAACAGCAAGCGTTTGCTGTGTAGTGTGATACGTGAGGAGTCAATATCATAACTTTTTTACACATTTAGTTAACTTTGTTTATTATGGTTGTTTTCAGAATTAAATTTCTCTACAATCTGTATTAGGAAAAACAATTTGTTTATTGGTCATTTAACAATGTTATTCGACATCAAACATTTAAGACGGTATTTTTGTTATTAGATTTTTGGCAAATTTCATACTTTTTCTCAAAAACTGTTCACACTACAACCTCTAGAGTGGTTTTATTTGATTTTTCAGATGATTTTCTTTATACAACCATCTTATTTGAGTTAAAAAGTAAGAACAAAACCTTTCAGAATCACTTAATTTCACCAGGTGAACTGAAAACAAAGCAAAATCTTTCGCCAGCCATTACTCAGTAATGGAGCGTTTTCCGGACCTACCTTTATATAACATTTTTTTTCTTATTTTTAGCTCTAGAATCACGTCTTAAAATATTTTACCATATTTCTGGACTCACCCTGTATATATACAGGGTGATTCATGAAGTTCTCCCCCCACTTCTACAGCACATTGTACTAGTAAAAATAATGAAAAAAATGTTATATAAGCATAGGTCCGAAAACGCTTCGTTAGCGAGTTACAGCTAGCGAAAGATTTCGCCTGAATTCCTGGGTAAAGAGTAAAATAAAGCCATACTGAACTTTTGGAAAGGTTAATTAAGTAAGAAATATCGTGGATTCTTATGTATTTTTACCTGATAAAGCTAATAAAAATAGGTTTCAGAACTGTACCTGTAGTAGTTTTTGAGGGATTCAGGGTTAAATGCAAAAAATTGGGGCACGAAACAATGTTTTTTTAAGTTTGATGTACAATAACTTTGTTAAATTGGTAATAAATACATAAAATCAACTAACATTAATTGTAGAGAATTTAATTCTGAGAAAATTGATATAATCAAAGTCTAAAATAAAAACAGAAATAAATACCAAAAAATCGATTTTATTCAATATAATACATTACTAGTTTTAAGCAAAATTAATCAGGTTGGGCCAACCGTACGCACCTTTTTATAATAGATGTTCGAAATGAGGCCATCATTATCAATACATTTTGCAGCACGTTTGTGTATTGCTTTTGTTGCGTTTCTTAATTTTTCAGGACTTCCCTGTATCTGCACAGCCGAATCCTTAATACGGGCAATTAATTCATCACGAGAATTCACTTTTGTCTTGTATACAATGTCTTTCATCCATCCCCAGATGCAATAATCCAATGGAGATAGATCTGGTGATCTTGGTGGCCAAGGGTAAGGCCCTCCACAACCAATCCAGTGTCCAGGAAATTGATGATTTAAGTAAGCAGAAACGGCACGTGAAAAGAGGGGAGGTGCTCCGTCATGCTGGAAGTACAAATTTTGTCTGAGATGTAAAGGAACATTCTCTAACAGCTGCGGCAACTCTTCTTGAAGAAAATGCAAATAGAACTCAGCATTTAGGCGTCCAGGTAATATGAAAGGTCCAATCAGCCGATTGTGCAAAAGGCCACACCAGACATTGACGCTAAATCGGTGTTGAAAGTTCTGTTCCACTACCTCATGTGGATTTTCTTCTGCCCATGAGTGTTCATTGTGCAAGTTATTGACACCATCCCGAGTGAACTGTGCCTCATCCGTAAACAAAATACGCTTGTAGAGTTGATTATTAATATTCAAAAAGTTGCAAAACTCCAAGCGAAGCGGACCATCCCCTAGCTGTAGATGTTGAACCTTTTGTTTATGAAACGGATAAAATGTGTTTCGATTAAGTGACCTCCACACCGTTGACTACGAAACTCCTATCCGCCTAGAAATACGTCGTGTACTTACACCTGGACTGCGATGAACAGCATTAATAACAATATCATCATCAAGTTGGACAGCTCGTTCATAATTGGTTCTAGTACTTGGTAGTGATCCTGTTTCCCGAAGAGTACGAAAAGTTCCTGAAATTGTTTTGGTATCTGGAATCCTCCTATTAGGGTAATGTAGTTCATATTCTTCTACAGCAGCTCTAGCATTACCATTACAGTAACCCAAAATAAATACTATATCAGCGTATTCCTCTGATGTAAATAAGTAAGGCATTTTTTCGCTGAATAAACAATCGAATTATAACTCACAAAAAAAATTGCATTTAATAACACGATTCACAGAACCCGATCTCCTGCTGTAGCTTGCAAAACACCACTAATACACAGTTCTAACGTAACAGTACAGAATACCATTGTTGATCAGCTGTTATTCGTGCGTTACCAACTTAGAAATTAATAAAACAAAAAACTGCATTTCGATGATTAGTAAACAATAATGGGAAAATGTTTGCTTCATTTATTTTCGAACATTTGATGTAAATTTTTATTAAAAAAAAATACAACGTAATAAAACATGATATTTTTATTTACAAACAAATTTATTTAACAGTTAATCTTGTTTTCTCAATTTATCTCATCATTAAGGAAGAAACATTTTGTTTTTGTTTTATTTTAACTAAATACCGTACGGTATTTCTTACAGCTAGTAATGTATTATACTGAATAAAATCGATTTTTTGGTATTTATTTCTGTTTTATTTTAGACTTTGATTATATCAATTTTTCTCAGAATTAAATTCTCAACAATTAATGTTTGTTGATTTTATGTATTTATTACCAATTTAACAAAGTTATTGTACAATCAAACTTAAAAAAACATTGTTTCGTGCCCCAATATTTTGCATTTAACCCTGAATCCCTCAAAAACTACTACAGGTACAGTTCTGAAACCTATTTTATTAGCTTTATCAGGTAAAAATACATAAGAATCCACGATATTTCTTACTTAATTATCCTTTCCAAAAGTTCAGTATGGCTTTATTTTACTCTTTACCCAGGAATTCAGGCGAAATCTTTCGCTAGCTGTAACTCGCTAACGAAGCGTTTTCGGACCTATGTTTATATAACATTTTTTCATTATTTTTACTAGTATAATGTGCTGTAGAAGTGGGGGGAGAACTTCATGAATCACCCTGTATATATATTGAATCACCTGTCACTTTCCGAATAATTAATTGTTGATCTTTCACTTTTTGTTTTGTTGATTAATTTATAAAATATACGTATATATGCTTACAATTAAATTTGGAAAAGAACAAATCTCGTATTTATAAATATATACGGATATGATTGATTATTATCCACCCGCTTGTATGCCTCAGTTTTTTCTAAAAGTTCCAATCACTTATCAAAAATTCAGCTTTTTGCTCCTAAAACTCTTGTTAAAACTAACAACGGTGGAATATAAAATGTATACGCTACAAATACTACTTTGAACCTGATGTACTTAAATGTTGTTTCATAAGAAGACCAATTCCAAACGACATTATAAAAAAGAAAGAAATTTACTTTTGAACACGTTTCCATGTTCTTTTTCATTTTTTTTTTTTTTTTAGATTTCATTGAAACAACTAGATTTATTGCTAGAAATGTGTTTTTTAACGAAAAAGAGTAGTCTTCAGGGGGCTCTCTTCAGATTAGTAATAATTTATCCAACCAGTAGTAAATTTCTTTTGAAATTCGCAAATTTAACACTTCAAAAAAGATCTAAACGAATTACGAGTACATTGTAAAAATACGGTTTCTTTGAAATACTACTTTACTATTTAGAAAAATGTTGTTATTTTGGCTTCAGAATTGTGTTATTGCTGCACGCAACGTGGTATTCGTCTTGGAACAGCAAAACAAGATAACGTGCAGCGAAGAGGATTTCTATATTTAACATTACAGACTTTAATGATACGGGGGAACGTGTCACCTTTCATGTGACAGTCCCAGATAATTCCTCCATTAGGGCGTCCCATATCGCCAGTTGTGAAGAACTCAAACAGATTTTTCTCTTGATTTAGACTACGACTTACTACAGTAAGGCCAGAGTAAACAACCCTTGCCTTTTTATTTATTTTTATGTTTTATGTCACTCTAGTTACTTTTTGTGTAAAATGCAATGTCTTGCAGCAAGAGCCAGAATATAGTGTATATATAGCAAATAATTAAAATGATCATGTGTGGATGAGAAGTTTTTCTTCAGTCATTTAATATCAAAGTTTCATATGATGGTCCAACATGAGGCTATTGAACTTATTATGGAACTAGAATCCAGTGACTTAATTTAATTGTAAAACTGGAATCTGTTCCAACAAATTCATTTACCAACTAATCATCCTTATAAAGGATCATCTATAATCCTAATTGGGTACTTTGGTAATATCCGGAGGCCATTAATTTTGAACGAGTTTTCCTTATCTAGGACCAAAATAAACTTCATTATATGTTATTAGTACTTTCCTGATTTCATAATGAATCTAAAAAAATACCCGATGAGTCATACTTCCTGTCGCCAAATCGCCTCCAAATAGGCCTAGACGAGCGACCCTTAAAATAGGCCTAGACACACGAATCGCCTGTCACTTTCGAATAATTATTTGTTGACCTTTCAGTTTTTTGTTTTTTTTTTTTTTGTTGATTAATTTATAATTTCCTCATGAACAATCATATTCGCCTCTGGGATTTATTTCGAACTGAAGAAGAAAGCGTTTTATTGACAGATTATGTAGTCTGTGGCGATAGGGAGTAGCGGCAATTGGTAGCGATGCTTCAACAATTCTTTCTCCGACATCCCTTCCGCTCGTCGTAAAAAGGTTAAATAAAGTCTGTTCCTTTTAATACTGTAAATTATTTTGGTCCCCAATAAAGAAAACTCGTCCAAAAAATAGTGGCCTCTGAATAATACCAAAGTATCCCAATCGGTCAAGATTTATAAAATTATGTTAAGAATAAACTTGCTTTTTTTAGAATAAATAGGATATTTTACTTCCTCTCCTTCAGTTATTAACATTTTAGCTTCATTTTTAATGTTTGTTTTTTCATTAACCTACATTATAAATGTTGGCACTATCTTTGTTGGATGTCTTGCATGTTAGTACTTACATTTACCCTGTATTATTGCTTAGGTAAGAATGAAGAAAGTAACAGTTTTTTAGCTAAAAAAGAGCGTTATTATTTAAATTAAAATGCTTAATTATGATCACTACTTAAAAATGTCCAATTTATTTGGATAAATGAAGGTTGGACTAGAATTGGGAATTTTCGAAAATCTTTGGACTAGGAATAAAGAAAGAAATTGGTCTAAAGTTATCATGCGGAAAGCTCAAGGTGGTGATTGTACGAGTACTGCCTACTCTGAAACCTTGTCTCATTGCAGACGACTATAGAGGGGTTGTGTATATGAATGTCCTCTTTCATGGCAGCGACAAGGGCGGTCCACCCTATAGGGTTAGTGAATTAATTTACTGTTTACTATGCAGAGTGCGTATAGGGTGCATTCGCTTACCTCAGCCATATAGTGTAGGCTTCATTTCACTGTTAAAGATATTTGTATTCTTGTTTCATATCATTGTGCTAGTGACATTTTACAGGCCACCATAACATAGATTACTAAGTATTGGCACAGTGTATAAATATTGTATTTCCTCGTGTTTTGTATGTTTACTAGTACCAATGAAGTTAAGTTGGCAAGAAATACTTGTTAAAAACTTTATAGATTCTATTTAGAATTTAAAAAATAATGTATTGAGCTTTGCTAAGATTTTACAAATTTTTGGTCCAATTTGCTGTTTTTAATAATACTTCAGGGCCTGAACATAAAAAATGCCTTCCCCAATCCCGAGCATAAAATTTTAAATGTATTTACTAGCTCAAAATTAAAAATAAAAAAAAAAATATAACATTGTTATTTTACATATTTAAATAATTTTCTCCTAATCAGATGTTTTTTTTAACAGCCCTACTTGATGAGTCAAATTCTTAAGTCTATTTTGTTCTTTATTTTCTTAATATCTTGTCCAATAGCAGTCCCAGAATATGTCAGTGATGTCGATAAGGATCTGTTTAAAAAATTGTTCTTTTTAATAATGTCCGCAACAAAACTATCTACTTTCTTTAATGAATTACATATTTTAGGAACTTAATCTCAATTAATGCATCTTAGCTTCATTGATATTTTGAGTAAGTCATATAGAACATAAGTACCGTAGATAAATCTTAAGATCCAAGCCTTTGATAAGAAAGTCAACAAATACGAACTTTTAACCATTCCATACGTTCATCGTAAAATATTGTTAAAATAAGAATTCCTTTATCTTAATATTTAATAAATAAAAGATAAAACTAAAATCTTGTGAGTATGTATTTGATTTATACAATATTTTTCATTTATTTGATGTCCCCTATTATAAAGTTAAGAGAAGAGGTCAAATAAAAATTAACATAGTAGCCTATTTCAATTATAATTTGAATTATCGTTATCATTGAAGTAGTAATACCCATTTTAAGACACATTTTAAGGAAAAGTGTTGAAATAGAGTTAACTACCGATTAGAGATTATTTTATCTCATATAAATAAAAATATAGAAGTTACTTCACAATTGTAAAGCAAATATTTCAGACTTTAGAAAATTGCAACATGTGTGGAGAAGAGTACAGTTGTAAAATAATTTACAAAGCCGTTTAATAGTAAAGTTATTGGGTAACCCATGTTCAAGCCAGAGATACAATTGTAGTTTTTGAATTGCCATGATACTTGGTGGATCTGTAGTTTTAGTAAACAACATTAAATTTTAGCTTTATATCAGTCCGCTTCTTCAACTTTAAAAATAATAATGATAACTTACAATATTTGACTACACAATAGATCATTCTCTTTAGCCAATTTATTATGTCAAAGTTTCTTTTATTTAATTTCGTATTACATGTACGTAACGTTATTAAATGTCTTGTGAAGATGGTAATAAAATAATAAATTTGCATTGACACGTAATTTTTGTATCAATAAAAATTTTTAATTGTGAATTTACTGTTAGAAAAATAGTACTGGTGCTGTTACACCAGATTTTCTAAGAAACAACGATTAGACTGCATTGGCTTTACACGCGATACTGAGAATCTCAGGTTTCAATGTGCCACATTTCTATGACAGTCTGCATAGTGACGACAGTTCCTCTCCGATTGACAGCTGTCACATCCTTCCCCTTCTGCAGCATGACAATTTGACATCCTTCATATCCTGCAGCACGTGCTCCCCTCAACACCTTCTCCCCGACTGCTACAGTTTCATACTTAATATTTCAGTAAACATCTTTTCATTTCAAAATTAAAGCTTCAAATTAAACGAGCAGATTGAAGTCATTTTATTGCTCTACCCGGAGGGGGTGTAAGAGGTTAGGAAACAAAGAAGGAGATACTTGATTAATACAAGGGAATATAATTTCTTGCTCTGGTGTAAACTTATTCTCAGTATTATCACCCTGAACTATTCCATCCATATCTTTTTGTATTATTAATACCTGATTTCGTAACTAAACTATTATTTTTACATGTACATTGAAAATATAATATAACGTAACGATTAGCGTAAAAATTGCAAGTGAATCAAAAGCATATGACAAATATCATTTACTCATGATATAATAATATAGATGGGACTTCCATTAGACCGTAAAACATATCATTAAACATAAAAATTATAAACATCTTTGTTTCAGGTTATGGATATTTTTTTGAAATTAGACTACATGCTGCAGTTTTTTTTAATATTTAGTATTTCATATCACCCATCCATGGCAATGTTAAATAATCATAATATTTAGTTTCTTATTTTTCTAAGATTCCCACCATTCTGAGTTGTTTTATAAGCACCAAAAAATGAAAATATTCAGTTTTATTATTTTAAATCATATTATATACAATCCTCTAGTGTATCGGTGTGTGAATTTTGCACCAATAGTAGCAGTAGTAGACAATTTTTAAAATTCACTAATTTATAACATAAATCTCAAAGTACAGTACACCAACCTCCGGTTGTTCATGTAATGTGTGTGAGTCCTTACAAATAAATAGGTTTTCATCCCTTGTATCAACATTAAAATTCTTTGTCTGTACAACTTATGCAATATCAGATATTTTTCTAACTGATTTAGAACAGATTCCCTGGAGGCCGTCCATATAAGAGATATCCACCAGCACCTTCATTGAACTTAATCGTACCTATTTAGAAATGAAGGTTCAAGTAAACTTCGAGGTAATAGATCATTTTCATTTAGAACATACTCTGCAAACAGACAATAGAAAAAAATTTAACCCACCAGTGGCAGATTTTGCTAAAACACTGAGAAAAAAAACAATGCATTTTAACCTTTAGTACTGCAACAGAACAAAAAAAGTGATGTTTGAAATACTTTTCAGGAAATAAGTTTTTGTACTAAGTGGTTAAAAGTTAAAGGACACAACAAGCACTTTTGATCATAATAATTATTTTGTGCAATAATATTTCATTGGATTATAAAAAAAGTATTACCATTTTAGAAGTAACTGATAAAAATACAAAAAACTCAGTCAGCTTGACATTAGTGTCGCTAATTGTTTGAGGAGCATAAAGACCAAAGGTCTGTGTCACATTGTGCAGGGGTGGTGAGAGTTGAGGGGCGGGTGGGGGGGAGGGCGTGCAACCCTCTGAGGCATTTAATTAATTTATCGCTTTACTATGCATCCACTGTCGGGGGTTCTTCCCATGAAACTCTTAGTCCATTCATATCAATCGGAGAACACCGGCAATGTGGGCAGACCTTTACCAGGACTATTTGGTTGATGTTGACTACCCTGTACGATGTTTAGTGCCTAGATTTAAAACACCGACCATTCGTGCAGGCTTTTTACCAGGACTATTTTGGTTGATGTTGACTACCCAGTACGATGTTTAGTGCCTAGATTTAAAACACCAGCAATGCGTGCAGGCCTTTTACCAAGACTGTTTGGTTGATGTTGACTACCCAGTACGATGTTTGGTGCCTAGATATAAAACACCGGCAATGTGTGAAGGCCTTTTACCAGGACTGTTTGGTTGATGTTGACTACTCAGTACGATGTTTAGTGCCTAGATTTAAAACACCGGCAATGTGTGCAGACCTTTACCAGGACTGTTTGGTTGATGTTGACTACCCAGTACGATGTTTAGTGCTTAGATTTAAAATACCGGCAATGTGTGCAGACCTTTTACCAGGACTGTTTGGTAGATGTTGACTACCCAGTACGATGTTTAGTGCCTAGATATAAAACACCGGCAATGGGTGCAGGACCTTTACCAGGATTGTTTGGTTGATGTTGACAACACAGTGCGATGTTTAGTGGTTACATTTAAAACACCGGCAATGTGTGAAGGCCTTTTACCAGCACTGTTTGGTTGATGTTGACTACCCAGTACGATGTTTAGTGCCTAGATATAAAACACCGGCAATGTGTGCAGACCTTTACCAGGACTGTTTGGTTGATGTTGACTACACAGTACGATGTTTAGTGCATAGATTTAAAACACCGGCAATGGGTGCAGACCTTTACCAGCACTGTTTGGTTGATGTTGACTACCCAGTACGATGTTTAGTGCCTAGATTTAAAACACCAGCAATGGGTGCAGACCTTTACCAGGACTGTTTGGTTGGTGTTGACTACCCAGTACGATTTTTAGTGCCTAGATATAAAACACCGGCAATGGGTGCAGGCCTTTACCAGGACTGTTTGGTTGATGTTGACTACCCAGTACGATGTTTAGTGCCTAGATTTAAAACACCGACCATTCGTGCAGGCCTTTTACCAGGACTATTTTGGTTGATGTTGACTACCCAGTACGATGTTTAGTGCCTAGATTTAAAACACCGGCAATGGGTGCAGACCTTTACCAGGACTGTTTGGTTGATGTTGGCTACCCAGTACGATGTTTAGTGCCTAGATTTAAAACACCGGCAATGGGTGCAGACCTTTACCAGGACTGTTTGGTTGATGTTGGCTACCCAGTACGATGTTTAGTGCCTAGATTTAAAACACCGGCAATGGGTGCAGACCTTTTACCAGGACTGTTTGGTTGATGTTGACTACCCAGTACGATGTTTAGTGGTTAGATTTAAAACACCGGCAATGGGTGCAGACCTTTACCAGGACTGTTTGGTTGATGTTGGCTACTCAGTACGATGTTTAGTGCCTAGATTTAAAAACACCGGCAATTTGTGCAGGCCTTTTACTAGGATACTTTTGGTTGATGTTGACTGCCCAGTGCGATGTTTAATGCCTAGATTGTAAATACTCCGGCAATGGGTGCAAACCTTTACCAGGACTGTTTGGTTGATGTTGCCTACTCAGTACGATGTTTAGTGCCTAGATTTAAAACACCGGCAATGCGTGCAGGCCTTTTACCAATACGTATGGTTGATGTTGACTACCTAGGGCGATGTTTAATGCCTAGATTGTAATACTGACAATACGTGTAGGCCTTTTACCAATAACAGAATTACACAGCTATCTGTTTGGTAGATGTTGGCTGCCCTGTGCGATGTTGGATGCCTAGATATAAAAAAACCGGCAATTCGTGCAGGCCTTTTAGTAATAAAAGAGTAATACAGTCGGCTACATTTTTCATTGACTGCACAGTACAATGTGAAGTACTGGTAAATGTTGAGGGTATGTACTGAATAAAACTATATTCAAATTGTCTATGAATAAATTTGTCTTATCCTAAGATTTATACAACTTTTTTATACAACAAGTGTCACTATACGAGTAAAATACAATATTACTTAATTTGAATGGATATAATGATTCCATCATGCATTCTTTGAATTAGAAAAATGAAGAAGAGGTTTTCTGTAAACAATAAATTTTAGGAATTTCGATTGATTATGACACTTCTTCTGTTTGTTTTCATTTTTTGTTTGTACATAATATAGTGATTTTTTCATTTGTTGACAGCCCGAAAGAGTCGTAAGAATGGTGTTTTATATAATATCTACTTTTGAATTTTGAATAGCTTCATAAGTTGAATAGAGTAACTATAAATTATATACTTATGCATGTATGCATATACATATATATACACACACACATACATATATATCTTTGGTTCATACCACACTCAGATACTTTGTTATGTAAACAGTTCACACTCAATTTATTTTCACACTCAACTTGTTTACATGTTAACTGTATGTTATTACAGTTAATAAATCTATTATTACTTTTAGTTTATTATACACAGGGCACAGTTGATCCGAGTTAAGGGTCGATTAGGATGTTTTATTACAATTTCCTAATCATTATAAAAGTATAAAATCTCAGTATTCATTACGCAATCATCGTACGTTATTGTAATTAATAAACCCGTCATTTGTTGTAGCATATAATTATCAAATCGACAGCTGAAAGCAGAGTAATGTTGATCCGAGACCGTATTTTTATTGGAATTCTTAATAACTTTACACGCATGTATGGCTTTTTCTGGAAGTAAATATAGACTGGTTAGATATTATTACACAGTTCTTTAAACCTGCTAATTTATTTCTAAATAAAAGAATATGAATTATGATATTTACAATGCATTATAGTTTGCCTTACAACACTGATGTTTTAGATCTAATTATTGGACTATAATTAATAAGTAATACTATCAATAACTGGGTATATAAAATATGGGGCTAAAAATTCAAATAACACGCGCAAAAAATGCAAATAAAAAGATTTAAAGATTAACAAAACTAATGCATTCAAAGGCGTTCGTTGGAATATGTGTTGGTATGAAATTTTAGGATACTATTTGTCAATAATCAATACCTAGGGGATCACGGACGAGAGTAGTACTCGCTATTGACAGTCAGTTCCGTGATCCCACAGGGACGTAGGTAATCGCTGCAATAACCGTACGTGTGGAGGACAAGGATGGATGTAAATAAGCCACCGCGACTCGACTCTCAGGGGAGTGGCTGGCCGTACAATTCCAGTTCTTTATTATTCTTAATAATTACTATGCATAACGTTATGACACCTCGTGCCTTTAGAGAGTATCCAATACTCTCCAAGTATGAATAAATAATGAGAATATATTGTTAAATACACGTGCATTATTGTTTCTAAGTTTATAATTCAGTAACTCTGTGATGAAAACATTTCAAAATTTCTTTTACTATTCTAGCTAGATTATGAAACTTAGAACTATACTTAAAAATGGGATATTCGTATAGTTTATAAACAATAAATCTCTTTTAATTTTAGAATTCACATTAGTTTTACAAACACCTTGTCTGTGTGTTACGATATAATACAGGATCAGAAGAGTTTTTGACAGCCAAACAGCATTGAAAACACAGTATAAAACTGTTAATCAAGGCTTTAATGGAACTTATATAAATTAGTACTTACTTATATTGTAACACTAACGAGATGTATTATACTGTTCACAATTCTTATTAACTTAAACAAAACAAAAGCCATTTTCCATTACTCTAATTGTAATGGTCTATATAGGAATCTAACAGTTATGAAATAAAATACATTTTATACTTATTAAAAAATATTAGTACAGCTTGATTTTTGTTACACCTTCACGCAAGGGTTCCATTTTCTTTGATACATACTTCAAATTAAATCCCGAAACGTAATATACATTATATTACGTTATAATACATTAGTATTATTGCTCTAAACCCCGAAATTTAAGCAATTTGTATTCTCTCAGATTTCTTTCTTCCACTTCTAATGGGAAATTCAATATTATTCTACATTGACATCAAAAGTTTATATTTTTTATCATTTCCGTTCATTTTGTAAAGAAACATAAAAATTCAAACTTTTTATAAATTTTAGAATTTATATAATTACTTTGCTCCAATAGGCGAACCATAGTGTCATTTTTAGGTAATTTGATTAAAAACTAGATATTAAAATATATAGACAAGTTCACAACTGTTTCATGAATCCATTAACTGGAGAGTAAATCTTTTATCGCCTGAACTTCAAGTTCATTATCATCTAGGAGTGATGTTACTTTGGTTAATAAATGAACACGCTCAACGCTCATTGAATGAAAATTATTTATATATTTGAAATTTATTTGGATAAATTTGTGAACTGTGGTAGATGGTACGACAGTAAAATATAAAATGATAAATTTCGACATTTATCATTGTTAAGTTTTAAGTAAAAAAGTAACATTAATAGTAAGTTTTGATCTCTTTGTCAGCTGGAAAAACTAAACATATTATACTAATGCGTTATTTGCTAAATTGGTTCAAATTACATTGCATTAGTGTTATTTGAACATTATGATGTTTACATATATTATATAGGAACAATATATTTCATACATAATTTGCGTATCAAAAACGCATAGATTTGGTTCCACTTTAATTAGTTTGCAGTCTATGTGTTAGGTTGAACCATCAACTGAGGAATTGATCACTTTTCTGATCCTTCGTAATAGTAGTACTGATATTTGTTTTATTAAGGATACGCCTCAGTGTTTTTCAGTGTAAAGATGTGCAAATATTTACTGTATCGCTTGTTTAATTTTGTTAATCTAGATATACAAAAATGAATGCCTTTCTGTACGCCCTTTATAGATTCAGAAACTATTTGACCGATCATTGTGAAAATTTGTAAGTATATGTTTTTTCCGCGTAGAAGGTTTACTGCATATGTTATGCCCAATGATGTAACTCATCACCAGGCGTCGCTGCAAAATATAGAAGTTATCAAAGCGCCTGCACATAATAACTGTAGTTACGAGACAGTTACGTATATTATATAGGCAAATACTATTTGAAGGCGCAAATGTTTGATGTATTTTTGTTGAAAAAGGTCTGACTGAACTTAAAGCTTGAGTGTTATAATGGAGTTCATGTACGTTTACAATGCTATAAACATACACTTTTGATATATTTTTGATCGCAGCAACAAGGTTAACTGTACATCTTCGTTGGAAATATAATTCACTTTAACTAGAAATCCTCATACACGGACAAATCTTACGAAAAGCGTTCGAAATCACGAGGTAAACAACTATAGTAATTTAATAAATACTTAAGCACCTTAATAATTAGTGATGCATGATCTAAATTCTAGTAAATTTCCACATTGATAAAGTACGTATTATATTTTGAAACATCTAACTTCAATACGTAACAACGCTCCTGGATCTTAAAACCATATTCAGAGAACATAATTTCTCAAACGAATTGTTAGCATTAGATATAGTAACCGATCACTTAGTGACTTACAAAATTAATGATGCAGCTCTGATGCTAAGGAAACATAAGACAAGGCTAAGGATTGCTGCTCCGTCACTTAGCTAAGAGATGCATCTACCCTATCCCACAAGAGTGAACGGGTAATGTGCATATCTAAGCAGCTGCCTTTAATGGGTTTTGGTTTCTGCTTCTTGCAACAACTTGTCTTGGAGGATCATAAATTATAAACAACCTCCATGAGCGAATGTCTATTATCAAGCTTTTAGATACACGAGTACAACACACTTGGGTGAACCGAGTGTTCAGAAAACACGATAGTGACTTCACCCATCGTTGCTGGTTTCATATTGCCAATGCTGAAGCACTTTATTAGCTACTGGTACTCTAGCATTAGGTACCAAGAATAATCTAATTTTTGAACAAATTACGGAATAACTCGACTCGCACCTTGGAGGCGCTGACGTAATTAACCAAGTTTCCAAACTATAAACAACTGTTATATTGGCTCTAAAGTTTGTTGGACAGAGCTACTGTAGTAATTGTTTCGATTCGAATGGCCTAATTTATAATTCAAATGCTCTGTTTTGACAAAATCTGTGATCACTCCGCCATAGGTTATTTCGGCTGTATCCCACACTAATCGTTCCGTATAAAATTCAAAATATATTTAAAATAATTATAAAGCCAGGCAAATGCTAGAGAGCTTTCAGATATATTTATTTTCTTTCCCTTTTAAGGTAATAACAAACAAATACTGAAATGCATTCCATCAATGTCGCTTTAAGATTCTCCTAAACTCTTTCTCCTTATCGGAATTCATCAGTTCACAAACTAATCCAAGACAATTCATAAATAAATGCTCCCACCGAATTTAAAAACAAACTGTAAGGTACCGTATACCAGTCTATAGTAAGTAAAAATAAAACTCTAATCAAATTAATAAAATCTATTATTATTATAGAACTGCATGGTGGAGATATAGGAGTCCGAACGTCCCGGAATGGTTAAGCATTTTTAAGCGATTTAATATAGAATTATAAAACTTGGTACAGATTTACTGGACATAAAATCAAATTTAAGATATATCCAGTGACCCGCTACTCCTTCATGGGTTCGCCCACAAGGAATCAAAAATAAAATCTTAAATGTAAGCATAGGGTAGTATGCACATAAAATTGAAGGTCATTAGTAGAGTACAATTCCGCAAACCCGACTTTAAATGGATAACCCAGCAGAGGTTGGTAGACGTTTACAGATGGCTTGACTTTTCTATTAAGCCTTGTAAATAATAGGCTTTTATTGGTGTGTGTTTGTGTGTGTTTATATATATATATATATATATATATATACATATATCGGCGGAGCAAGTACTTTTTGCGATTCAATGTTTATTGAAATAAATTAAATTCGGCTACTGCCATTTATACAAATTTAATGAATGTAAATAGAAGTCATTTGACAGGTATTTGGTCTTCCGATCATATGTTAGTTTGGTTATTTAAACACATATGTGAAAGAAACGGCCAAATACAAAATAATTGAATCGTAAAAAGTGAGGGCTCTGTGGTGTAATGGTAGCACATTCACCCGGCAAGTGAGAGATCCGGGTTCGAGTCCCGGCGGAGCAAGTACTTTTTGCGATTCAATGTTTATTGAAATAAATTAAATTCGGCTATTGCCATTTATACAAATTTAATGAATGTATATATATATATATATATATATATATATACTAGAACAGTGGTCATACATATGTAAAGAAAATTATTTACAAATGCCTTTAATTAACAGTTATTAGATAAACGTAACCAAGTTCACTGTAATTTGAGCATTATTCTGAGACAAAACTAGAGCAGTTATATATAATTTTGTAATAAGGTTAGATTCAAAACAGTGGAGTATTTTAAGTTGTATGAATATATATACATATTCTAATTGAAAAAGTATAAAAAATCAACATCAATAAATCTGAAATTATGATAGTTGTCATACGTATACACATATATACTTTTTATTGAGCCAAAATAGCAAACACTAGTTTTGCGTTGGAAATGTAATCAATTTTAATTTGAAGTAAAAAACCTGAAATAAGAATTACTCACAATTATTTAGTTACGTGTGGTCATCTTAATTATTGACACTGAAAAATGGGTGATTGCATTATAAATATATCAATGAACCCTTATCGTATTACATCAATTGTACTTTCTCCACGAAGCCTATAAGCTTCGACTTCCTCTAAATTGGTAAACAATACTTACTGAAATCGCGGAAGCTATTTAATAAAATACACGGAATGTTGCATAGATATTGCGGGCGAAGCCGCTGGTGTGTACTAGTCCTGTATAAATGAGACATACCTACTTCATTTACAGTGGACAGTATTAGACCACCAACTGTTAAAGTTCTAACAAATTTAATCGCACCTACAAATGGAACATCTGAGTACAATCAGTGCTGTAAACGGGAGGAAAGATCGCTTGCAGTTAGTTTTGCCAGAACCTCGTTGTATGGTTGCCTGGCTCCCGGCAGTTATTAATTAGCAGACGTGCCCCGGATCATCCCGCCTTTGTGAATTAAACATCCCGCCCTCATCAAAGTAATGAACATGCCTCATAAGATTTACCCGCCACAGTAACTTCTTGTGCGATAAACACCAAGTCGCGGAGCCGACTTTACTCTCCTCTTATACTCGTACTTGGTTATAATATACTGCCAGCCAAGTGTTTTGTAACGTAAGCCATAAATTTATTTTTACTTTAAAAATACAAGTTTGAAAATACTGTATTAAAATCTGTGATAACGATAATATTTCTGGTTTATACAATAACAATTTTATCGTTATTTGTGTGCTACTGTTGATTAATAAAACTCAACACTTATAACTAACCCTAAATAACATAGTACTCAATGATTCTGTTCAATCGAATTGCTTACTGCATTGGCCATCATTTTATAAGAATAAAAGAAAGTAAATAACACCAGATAAAAATATCATTTTACATCATTAATTACATTCATAAATAAAAGAATAAAACTGGAAAAAGGTCTTAATATACTCTCGATATATATATATATATAGAATATATACGAGTGTCGATCGATTTCAATTAGTATTTATTCAATGATTTAAAAATTCTGTTAGCGATAAAGTAATGCATCTAAGGCATTTCTCCAATTAATAATGCTATGTAAATAATTTCAAACATGTTTTAACGTAACTTTTAATAAAATAAATATACATAATTGAAAGCAATAAACGCATGATTTCCATTAAAAAGGTTAAAAATTAGTATACACTTTTAAAGTAACATACAATTATGTTTTCCATAAAGCATATTAATATTAAAGAAGAACACAAGACACAAGATCACTTAATAGGCTAAAATAGCCTATTGTAACTATTAAGACACCACAACTTCTCATATTTTCTTAGTTAACTTGTAATAATTTAGAGTATGATACTAGTACATTTGAAGGATTCTCATACTCTTCAAAGAAGATAAAATATTTTTAGTCAAAAATGCAGGAGACTGTGCCGAATCGCATGATTTTTTTCAAGGCATTCTTAATTTTTCATTTTGTAAATGTATAGACAATCGGTCTCCCTTAAATAACAAAAATGTTTTCTTGTAATTCTGCAGACTGCCTTCTTCTAAGGGGGTTCACCATCTTTGTGGTATTAATGAATTTAGATATCCTTCGGCAATCATCCGAGACCTTCAACCATACTCATATATTCCGTAACTCATATATTCCGACATTCGTTCCAGGAATTAGGTGTTACCATTGTTTACCATGTAAATTTTTCACAACGTTAATGGACAATGCTATAGAAGTCTGGAATATTTGTATGGTTTCATCAAGTTCCAATTCATCTTTTATATTTTATTCCAGAAACAAAAATCAGCGCCTTAGCAAAATTGTGAATTCAGAGAAGCCAATACATTAGGACAAATAGTTGACAAAAAACAAGACAAGTTACTGTAAATTTATTAGTTTTTACAGATTAGAGGGCTAATAAAAGAAAGGGCCATAGGCCTTCATTGTGACTATCTTAAGTAGGCTCACTGTGGATAGTTCAGTAATTGATTTGTGAGTATTTCTTACCTACGATTGTGAAGAAGAGGGTTGAAGTAACAAATAGTTTCAAGCAAATCAAAGACCGAACATCCACACAGTTTGAAACAATTCTTTAATTTTTGAATGATACAGAAATACTGTAAAGCAACTTCTGATCTTGAGGGGGGATAAAATTACGTGAATCAGGGGTCTGGAGACCGCGTGCCGAATTACGGGTGAGCGACAATAGCGCTAATTGAGGGGAGGCAATTGCAGAGAAAGCTCTGCAATCACCACATTCCTGGCTCCCTGGTCTGGGTATGCGTCATCCCGCACTCCCGCATTCCCGCGTGGCGGGAGGGATGTGATACGAGTGTGAGCCGTGGACAACCACTGTCACAGAAGTCACTCTCTGTTTAAAGTTTGCTTTTTACTATGGAAGGCTAATAAGGTGAGACGGTTTTTTGCCTGGAAGTTCATGTCAAAATGGGAGTGCGCCACGTCAAGTAGCGCGTCACGTGCTTCACTGACGTTCGTTGCATGTAAAATTGAAGTCTATTGCTCATTTGACTAGACTAAATGTGTTTCTATGTCACGAGTAAAACTTTCAAATGGTTATGCTCTGATTACTCTGCAATTTTAAGAAATTGTCACTAAAGCTCAGCCAAATCCCATGGAACAAAATGACTATACTCAAATCCGATGTTCCTTATATGGAAATAATTTAATTTCCAAAATACTACGTCCATATGTCAGTTAGTTCTCCAGATATTGTTTGAACGGGACGGACACATATACGTACATGAAGTTTTTCTAGCCCCTCGATTAATAGGTTTCTATAAGGCAGATACTCAATAAGTTTGTTTTGATTCTTGAATTGACGTTCCACAACGTTTCTGTGTTTTTTATTGTATTATAGTTATGCTTTTGGTAATTTATTCGCCTAAGGAAGATGTTAATAGTGTAGATATCGAAAGTAGTCTTACTGATTTTTGCTGTCAATGAACAATGGCCAATGCCCGGAAGTTATTTTAATCTCAAAAACGGCATATTAAAACACCTGTGTTACTAATAAATAATTTATTATAGCACACTCTATATCAACTACAGTACGCTATGTTTTTCCTTTCTCTCCTAACGCTTGCTGTAATATAGATATAGGTATATTTTCAATGTATTCTCATAGTATATAACATTCTGTAATTTGTATTTTTTACAATACAAAATAAAACATTTATTCTGTTAAGTGTTTCTTGTGCAATTTTTAATATAAAATTGAGTTATTTTTAGCTATTAGAACTAAATTTAATATCCACGGTATACTCATTCCTTTGTAGATGAAGTCTTGATCAGTGGGCCCCTTTAACCATGCCTCACTTTAGTATATTAAATGTCCCATGCTGTGTTCTGTTAAGTGATCAGAACCATCCAAATCGAATTAAGAAAAGGACGTGAAAAGTATTTAATAAAAAAATCCTTTTAATGTTATAAACCAAGAACTGATTCGTATATTTCATATTTTACACTTTTATCATGTTCCTAACATAATTATTTTCTAGAAATAAGTATACATATATCTTGTTGTAAAATTATGAGTTAAAATTTATATAATTATTTTTTCTATATCTCTCAATTGTTAAACAGAATATGTATAAACCAGATATGGTTTTTAATAATCCTGATAACTATCAAAATGATAACCTTGATATGACTCTAACCACCAACTTACTACCAGATCCAACTGATATCACTTTGAAAAACAGCGGCTACCACATACTTAGACAAGTACCTCATTTTAAACGCTCTTTAGTTTCACTGGTAATAAAGTAATAGTGTTCAATTTCCATCAATTAATTAATTTAGCTAAACACCAACACTGAGTTTGTGGTATACGGCCAGGGAAGGAGATGGAAGTTATGGAGGGGGGAAAGGGAGGGGGTGATTAGTCGAGCAACTGTGCTCATTAAATCAGTTAATGAAGGCGGCTTGCTTAATAATTTACAAAGGCAGCTTACCTTAACACACAGAGGTTAGTGTAGGTATTGGCCACCAGAGGCGCTCTGCACGTGCCGACTTCTGATGTTTACAAACTCCACTTTCTTTACATCTACACAGTATAAATGAACATTAAATGCTGTTCGTTGATAAGCTCATAACCAACTTGTCACTTTTTATTTAAAAATTTTCGTAATAATAAAAAATTTACAATATAACAGAAACAAAACAACGTTCCTGTAGATAAATTTCTGTATCCACGATTTAGTAACGATCTAGCCATTTTGTTACATCAGGACCATAACTTTTGCAGTGATTGTAGTTCCAGCAGAATAAAAAACATCTGGGAAATAAACAACCCCTAGATGATTCAGTTGCAAACTCACATTGCTATTCTGTATAACGACAAAAATTCGAAACGCCTGAAATAAATTTATTGTGCTGCTACCACTTTTCCAAACACAATACTTACTTTGATTTCCATTATAAAGGTAATATCTACATACACAGGAAATATTCCTTCAAAGAAAATCGGGAAAGGTCCAGAATAAGCCACAGTGGATGTACGAAAGAAGCTTCGAGCCCCTGTTCTTTCAGGTCGTCGTAGTTTGGAAGGCTTATTTCTACTGACGGTGATTGGTGGATGGAACAATCGGTGAGGCAGGACTGGAGCCTCGCTAATTGCTTCGTCCTTACACCAAGAACTGTATCTTTGACCTGTCGGAACCCACATTTTACTGTTAAGCCTAACTATAATATCATTGTCGAGCGAGGTACGTGTGGATGTAATTTTGAATTGATGGACAATGAGGCTAGATATCTTATATAAGGATAGATACTTTAGTGCGATTTTATCATTCAGATCTAATTAACAATGTTTAACCGGTAACACCTGTATTTCGTCTAAGTGGAATTAATTATCAAGTAATAATTATAAGATATTATATCTTTAATACAGTTTTTATTTCATAAGCATTTTTATCTTATCCATCTAAATATATATATATATATATATATACATACATATAAATGAATGTTTGTCTGTATGTTCTTTATAGACTCCGAAAATATTTGAGCAATCATTATGAAAATGTATATGTATTTTTCCACGTAGGAGGTTTATATACTATGCACATTTATGTAAATCACCACCAGGCGGCGCTGCAAAATATAAAAGTTATTAAAGCGCCTGCTCATTATAAACTGCAATTACGAGCCAGTTACGTATATTATATAGCAGGACACAATTTGAAGGCGATATATTTTAATGTATATATGTATTTAAAAAAGATTTCTGGTTGAACTTAAAGCTTGAGTTTTTAACTACTTATAATGAGTTACATGTACGTGTGCAATGGCTATAAACATACACTTTGGTCAAATTTTCTTAACCTTGGCAACAAGGAAAACTCTTACATCGGCGTTGGAAATATAATTCACTTGAAAAAAAGTGCTCATACACGGGCAAAGCTTACGAAAAGTGTGGGAAGCCGTGGGAATCAGCTAGTTCTTTATAAATTAGTAAACAATATTGTATCACACCGTATACAATTGTATTTTGGTATCAATTGTTGTGTACGTCTACCGGCAGAGCAGTTTACAGGAAGGAGTAGCTGCGAGCTGAGCGTAAACAAAGTGAAATGTAACGCAAACAAGCGGCTTAACCGAATGAAAACAGCATTAGGCCTAAAACTGCGGTGACTGTGTTGACTAAGCCTTAAAGTAGCGCCTGGAGCGTCAAAAGGGCTGCTCTTCAAAACACCATTAGCACAACTTTGGTGTCTGCTGTGCTAGAAGGTGGAGGGGA